>NW_028258320.1:48243560-48395075 GCF_053883595.1 Heterocephalus glaber | reverse complement strand
GTAAAAGAAAATAACCAGAACTTGTTATTAGATTTCACTAGAAACAAACATCAAAGGCAAATACAATGTTCTAAATAAAAAACTGTGCAAAAAATAGTTGATATAAAACAAATAAACTGACACATGAGTGTATCTCATGCAAATAAGAATCCATTGATCGAAATGACACCTGCCTGAGAAATGCTCAGGATAGTATGTAAACAAATGCGCTGAGTGATGCTGGGGGTAAACTTCTAAGTGGTTAATTTAGTAGAAAACTTGGGATAACTCCTGTGGAAGAGGTAGAACTTATTCCTGACTCCAGTGCACAAAGGGGATCACCCTTCCTTGGGCTTTACTGCAAGGAGTACTTGGCCTGAATCTTATCCAAACAATTTTTGTGCAAATTGGATAGAAGGAATAACTCTGTGGTACCAGAATGGCTTCAGGTTCTTTTGTAGTATCGGGGCACCTAGAATATCCTGCCCAACTTCCTTTTGGGGCTTCCCAAGGAAACCTCTTGCTTCTCTTTCTTTCATTTATAGTGTTTTCCTTTTAATTAATGACATTCCTAGTTTTATGCTTCTCTCCCTTGGAAATCTTCACATTATTTAGTTGTCTATTCTTCCAGATTTCATATTTATATACATATTTTGGAGACCTTTATTAACATATGTACAGCCACCTAATTTTTAAAGTGCTACATTAATCCACAAGATGGTTGCTGTGCTTTTGCTGTGCTTAACAATTTCCTTTTTGAGAAATATTTAAGATACATTGGTCTTTAAGAAATATAGTAGTACTAAGTGAAAGAAGACAGGCACAAAGGACCATATATTGTATGATTTCATTTAGATGAAATGTTGAACAAGCAAATGTATAGAGACAGAAAGTAGATTAGTGACTTCTTAGGCCTGCAAGTTGGGGATGAATTCAGAGAATGATAGCTGAGGAGTTCAGGGTTTCCTTTTAGGGCAACCAAAATGTTCTAAAATTGATGATGTGATGGATGCACAACTCTATACACTAAAAGTCCTTGAGTCATACATTTTAATGGGTAAATTGGATGGGATGTAAAGTATATCTCAATAAAACTATAAAAAGAAAAAGAAACACAGTAGTGATTTTTTAGGTATGCTTCATCAGAACTAATTAAATTGGAGGCCATATCCAAGGATTGCCTAATAGTGCTGGTGGCTTTTAAACTCAGTTCCTCATCTACACAGATACATATTTTGAGATTCTCCATAGTATCAGATAGAACCTTTCTAGATTTAAGCCATAACCTATGTGACCCATGGCCCTTGTGAAAAAAGTAAGCGGATAGAGGCTCAACTCTGGTTGGTTTCCATTATCTATTCTAAGAGCAAAAATCAAACAGAAACATTCTCACCCTGTTTTACCTATAGTCCTAGAACTGAGGGAAACAAATCCAATGTCTTCTTTAACGCTGTCCAGAGTGGGTCCTCCAAAGAGTTCTTTTTCAGTTACCTCATAGTAAAAGTGGGCTACTTTGGTAGAAGTAAAAGATGTTCTATAGGCTAGTCTGAAGAATCAGGCTCACCAATAAGCTGAAATAATTTCAATCTCATGTGTACTAAAAGCATCTCTGAAAGATTTTCTACAATGGAAATGAGTTCCAGATTACTTCTTAGCCTTTTGCTAAGACAAAGTGTAGTACTAGTTCAGTTTAATATCTGATATATTCTCCATCTGAGCACAATATATTAAATGGATTTTTGGAGCAGAAAGCTGGAATAGGAGCTTGCTCTAACCACTCCGTGCATTGACCTGGTATTGCAGTACCTCCAGGAATGGCACAACCCTGTGTGAAATAAATGGTTACAAGTATCAGAATTTTAAAAAATGATTTCTAGATTTCATATGGTTGACTCAAGGGTCTTAACAGTAAGTACTGGGGGCAACCCATTTTCTAGTCCCCCTTCTGTCTCTCTTAGGCCGAAGTTTTCTTAACTTCTATTGAAGAATTCCTTGCAGTCAGACAGCTCTTCCTTCCAGAAAGTCAGACTAAGGCAACTTGCAACAACTGTTTTGTCTTACACTAGGGAAAGTAGCAATCGGTAAATTGCATTTGTGTTTTTACATGCTGGCTAGAATATGGGACTATTTTGGTCAGCCTTTCTCTTCCTTCATTCATGCATGTAAGTTGATAAAGTTGCCTTTACTAATCTGGACTGTGAGTGCTAGGAAGACCTGAGTTACCAATACTTAGTAAATTTAAAATGGACCCTAAAGGAGTAACCTTGTTTTGCTAATAAAAGTTGCCTAAATGACTAGATAGACAACAGAAATTTCTCAGAGCTTTCTCTGCCTTAGGGTCCAGGGCAGAATTTCTGACTTACCATCTCTGGAGGTGATCTTTTTTGAAGGAAAAGTCCCCTAATTTGACTGTTGTCTTATTTTCCTCTCTCTCTTTCAAGGAACTAGACAGCAGTGGTTTGAATCTCTTGGTTTGCTAGCAATACTTCCTTCTCTAAACATGATTGTTATGGCTGAAGTCAATTGTAACTTGCACTTTTAAAGTACCTACTAGAGGCCCCAAGATTTAGCTCAGTGGTTCTGCCACCTGCTTTGCAAGTGAAAGGTCCCAAATTCAATCCCCGGTTAAAAAAAAAAAAAAAAAGTACCTACAAGAGTAAGGATATGCGTTACCTGAGGAAGATAAGATTGCACACTGGTAAAGGGTAGATAGTCCAGTCTGGTTTTATTTTCTGGTTCTCTCGCCAGATGGTAGCTACCTACCCTGGAATGGTATAAACCTTGGGGGATGTCCTAGGTGGCACAGGAATCAAGCAGAGACTTATGGGATGCCGTATTTGTTTCTCATGTTTCAGATTAGGAACTCCATATCTGAACCTCTTAGTCCTTTGGAATATATTAAGGAGCAATTTAGTATTTCTCTATGCCCAAGTATGGTAGGCCTACCTCCTAAAACCAGGTACACAGAGGAAAGTACTATGATGCCATGTCACAATTAGAATTATACTGTAAAAGAGAGAAAATGGTCAAAATCATCTTATGTTGAGATTTTCTTTACATTAAGAAGTAATTCTTGCTTGTGTTAAGATGTAAATGTGGGACATAAAAACACCTTACCCTTAAGACATTCAGTATCTCTAGGCCTGAGGCTACTCCTCACCCTTTAGAACCTGAGAACAAAGTTTCCAGGACAACTTTAAGCCCTGACCACCAGCTGCTGAGGGTAGAGTTTCTAAGCCAGCCATAATTAAAACCTCCATGAAGCTATATCCATTCTTAGCTAAGTTGTTCAGGCCCCTCAAAGACAACATCCTTTGCAGGAAGTAAATGGCAAATATGGCAGTACCTGTGTTCATGTGTCTTTTTCCCTCAGTGATCTAAGAAAATCAAATGAGACCTAAGAAAGTTTTCAGATGACCCTGATATGAACATTGAGGTCTTTAGAGGACTTATTCAGAACTATGGACTAGATTAGAAAGATGTGAAGTTGCTCTTAAATCAAACATTGATTTCTAATGAGAGACAAGTAGTATTACAAGCTGCTACTACATGTAGAGACAAATATTATCTTAATTTTGGAACCTCATAAGACAAGCAACCAGGGGAACAACTGGTTCCTACTGGAACACAAGCAGTTCCTACACTAGCCCCTACTGGCCTGCCAATCAGATAGGAGATTAAATAGAAGACATTTTCAGGCATGTATTCTTGAAGGTCTAAGACACATGAGAACTACGTCCTTCAGTTATTTTAAATTGTCAACTATTTACCAGGAAAAAGGTGAGGACATCCCTAGATCCTGATTTGATAAAAGAAATACTATAGTTTTTTCCAAGTCAGTCTTGCAACACTTCCCTCCTCTGTGGATGCTGGATTTCAAGACAAAGTTTCCAAAATGGTGAGTTTCCCCTCCCTGGAATCCTTCCAGAGTAAAGCTGACCTTCATTTATCTCTGGGCCATATAGAAAACTGGTCTAGGTTTAATCCTGAAACTCTCAAAAAAATAAACATAAAAGTTTTAGTCCAGATTTATCTGTCTTTCAGCCCTCAGGTAAAATTAGAGAATAGTAAGAACAGTTAACCTGGCTCTGGCCATTTCCTTGCACCTCCAGTCTGCTGACACTGGCACTGGATGAGATAAAGTCTAAAGGGCACCTTAGATTGGGCACAGAACAAGAGAGATAGAGAGGGATGCCTTCTTTCCTTTGTTTCTTTTCAAAATGGAAAAAAAACTGTCATAGGTAGACATCTGCAGCACAGCAGGTTGGAGCCTTGGCAAGCCTTCTTCCTTACTGCTTGGAATTCATACTTAGCTCCAAAGAGTGTCACCTAGTCTCTTCTAATGCAAACCTGGCCTGAGCAGACCCCCACTGGAGATACTTGAAATTACCTTTAAAGATCTGTCCCTTTAGATTGAACAATTACATGTGGCCATCAAACAACTGTGGTTTTCAAAGTAACAATGAGAATCCTGTATAGCTGGGTATTACAGTCAGATAAACCATCAGCTTAGGGCCCACCCTAAAACTGTTTTTGCTTTCATAGATGTAGAAGATTTTTATTCCTTTTGATTCTTATTACAAGAGATCTCTGTTAATTGATCTACCAAGTTCTGACTAGTGTTTTTATAATTATAAACCTAAAAATTATAAAATTATTATAATTCAACTTGGCCAAATACATCTGAGTGCACTCTGGTTTATAAACAAGTTTTCTTATGTGTGTGTCTGTCTGTCTGTTTGTTACAACATGTACAGCTGTTATGTTTGAGCTTTTTTCATTTTGCATTTTGGATTTTTTAAGATGTTTACCTGTAGCTCAAGTTGGCTTATAGATAAATGTAATTAAAGACATGCTTCCCCCAGGTTGCCAGGTAATCCAAATAATGTCAACTGGTTTTACAAATATAGTACATATTGTTGTCTATGTATAACTTGAGAATCTTTCATTGGTCAAAACAATGTGTTAATTGTTATGATCTGGCTCTCATAGGTCATCTAGAAATTTGTTAAGCTAAACAAAGACTTTTGGGCTTAGAAAAACTAATGGACAGGACTCCCCTTGGTAAATAAAGGAGCAGCTGCCTGAAAAAAATTTATTCCAGCCTTTGTTCACAAAAGGGACCCCAATAATTTCCATAGCCTCATGGGAAATACATTGCTAAACATATCATTGTGATATGTATACATTGGTCATGGTCTAAGTTTTCTGTGGGAAAACAAGGTTTTATTTAAAATGCTTCTGATACAAAACAAAATTAAGGGACAAAAGATTTCATGTAACTGATATTCATTGTTATTTCATGGTATATATATTCATGCCCTCCATGTGTACAAGTCTTCTAGGATATTGTTTATTTTAATAATCTTTTTTGCCTGAGGTGTCTGCCTTTCTCTTGCACTCTGACTACTTGTGATAAGAGGTACACGTCAAGCCAGCATGACAAAACTAGTCAAATAGTAGTTTTCTTAAAAACGTATGTGATGCATGTTATATGTGTCACCACACTTAGGGGTATTCAGCTGCCAAACAGTTGAAACAATGTCACACACTAAAATTAGAGGCTAAACATTATGAACTCATAAGGTACATTTATAGGCCAATATGTATGTTCTCTTTAGATGGCATCTTACTAAAGGATAGCAAATAAGAGTTATGTCATTTAAAGTCTTGTGATCAGATGGAGGTGTTTGACTGAAAGACTCTTTTGTATTAAGATGGACATTGTGACACTGACAGAGGAGTTGAGAGGCTTTATACATGGTTCCAAAGTAATGCCTGAGGAGACTTAACTGACCTTGATAGATAGCAAGAGGTTCAGACTGATTGACACAGGTCTCACTTTAACTTGGTTTAAATACCCAGCAGAAAAGAATAACCAAAAGAGGTATAAAATAATGCCATAGTAATAAAGTTAGATATAAAAAGGGGCTCCAGTCACTGACCCCTTCTGGCAGTTTCTAGCTACATCTGTAGCTGACCACAGTTATGGATCATTAGGAAAAAACTATGGCAAAATCTATAAGAGCTCCACTAGAGTTTTAAATTTCTTAAGCAAGTTTTGTTCTTCAAATTGTCTCTTATCTTCTTACAGCTAAAACTGGAGAGATTTGTAACAAAGTATGACTTATACATAAACTTTATCAATGAAAGAATCTAAGAGCCAGCAGGTTACAATCACTATTTCAATTTCTAAGTGCAACTTTCTCCCTAACCTCCTCTTCCATTCTAGTATACTCATGCTTAGATTATGCATGCTCTAATTTCTTAAAAGTTTTGTTTATCTTGCCTAGAGGCTGCCAAACTCCAAGCAGTCATACAAATGGAACCAATAACAAATGTGCTAGACTTCTTTTACTGCGATCCACCAGATCAACCTTATAAATAGCTCATAACTGCTAAAGTATACAATACAACTTCTATGTTGGATTCTGAAGTCCCCTGGACCTTCTCCTTATCCTCTTTGTGGGAGGCTATTACTACTTCCTCCTGGTGGAAACCCTTATTGGTTATATTCATAGCAATCTACTGACCTTATAATTTGGCCCATGTATTAACTGTTTCTTTGACTTTGTCTCCTCCAGACTCAAAGCTATATGACTACCAAGATGACAATGCCTGGCACCCATCAAAGGCCTTTAGATAGACCCTCTGTAGAGTAACTCTGACTGCTGATCACAACTATGACCCTCTTCAGCTGGAAGTAACCAGATTGGTCTTCACCCATTTCCCCCTCCTAGCAGTTAGGAGTACTTCTTCAGAGGGGGGAATATTGCAGATAGGTAAGTTAATTAGATATCTTGTAGGCAGTTAGACAGGGCCAGCCCACAAGGAGCCAACACGGAGGATAGTGAAGACACATTCACTGAGGGCCAGCATTGTAAAAGGAGAGAAATTAGCACACCCATGTAGGATGAATAGCAGTAACTGATATTCTAAATAGGTATCAATCATCTGGGTGGGGGGCCAAGGTCTTAACCCAACCTCTCTAGGAAATATCCCAGACCCACCCTTACTGAAAATCCTTGTACACTTTCTATGTGACTTGCTCCCCCATTTGACCCCCATTTAATCAATATTACCCTGGGTTACTATACTTGTAATCTTATTGGTTGGTCATGGTTTTGTCCCACCTCGTGCCCACCTTGTAAATTTCCATTGGGTTTTATAGTTTTGTTCTACTTTATACCCACCTCACCACATAGCTTTGCTGTATAAAAGATCTTTGAACCATAGGGTGGGTGGGCAACCCACTTTCTGGTCCACCTTCTGTCTCTCTTAGGCAGAAGCTTTCTTTCTCTCAATAAATTTTTCCTACTCTTAAAAAAAAACAGTAAGTACTGCTTTTACATTTTAAATTAATAGTAACAACAAATAATGAAATGCCATTTATTGAATGCCTAGTATATACCATTGCATTAGTGTAAGGACCCCTGTGAGATATCATCTTATTTTACTGTTGAGGAACATAAGGTTAAATAACTGGCTCAAGGTTATGCACATCTGTTCCATGGAAGCTAGTGCCTCAAAGCTACATCCTGCATGCTGTCCTCTACATGTTTAACCCTAGAATATTATACTAAGGATCTAAGAGCTCTCTTAATCCATTCATCCTTGTCTTGTTTACTTCTCCCTACAGGTACTCAGGACACAACTGGTTCCTTATATACATTGATAGAAACATTCTCAGAACACTCTGCTTTACTGTCTATGTAGCTCTTGCCTGAGCATATACCACCTGAAGCATGAGGCCTGTCAGGGGATTTCACACAGGAGGCCATGTGAATCGTCTGACTAACTCCAAGAAGGGATTTTCATTTTAAAAAGAGGATGTTAGGAAGGGTCTAAAGGGAAATGTTAGGAAATTAAAATCTGTAGAATCAGCATGAAGACTGCTTACGGACTGCATTAGTCATGGAAGGTGAGTTCATTCTCTAGAAAATAGAAAAGTGAAGAGATGGAGAGGATGCAGTTGGCAGAATTCAAATGACAGGTACACAAGTTCATAAAATACCTTCAGAAGGAAGAACTCAACCTAGTCATCCCAAAGCATGTGAGCATGTGTGGATCAGATCAGGAAAGAGAAAATTCAAGCAAGTGGCCAAAGCAAAGGATGTACATTGAAATATAATTATATATCATAGAAAGGAATAAAATTGACCTCGGGAACATGCAGGTGGCATCTCCAGAGAAAATATAAATCATCAACCATAGCATCTTCCCTCAATGAAAAGGAGAGTCTATGTATGGAAAGAAGTTTTGTTTTGAAATTTAAAATAAGGTCAGATAAGAAAAGAAAGAAATATGCTCTGAATTACTTTGTAGAATTCCAAGGACTTGCTGTCCCAGAGTAGATGAATAGTATAGTAGCTAAGTGCAACTTATTGTTATGATATTAAAGCCTAAAACTGACATTGCCTAAAATGAATCAGGCTAGATGAGTGGTGGCAAATTTATGGCACAAGTGCCCAAGTGCCTCAGCAAGGTGTTTATCATTGAAAGCTCTAGAAGGTTTGCCATCACAGGGCTAGGCTTACAGACCCTCACTTGACTGGCAATTATTTTGTATGAGATTTTTTTTTAAGAGTAGGAAAATTATTGAGAGAAAGAAATCTTCTGTCTAAGAGAGACAGAAGGGGGACCAGAAAGTAGGTTGCCCTCTCACCCAACTTCTCAAAAGTGTTTTATGGGACAAATCCATGAGGTGAGGTGGATTCAAAGTGGGACAAAACTATAGTCAACTAGTAAGGTTATAAGTACAGTCACTTAGTTAATATTGATCCAATGAGAAATCACAAAGTGGACAAAACTACGAACAACCAATAATATTATGACTGTATGAGATTTTTATAGAACTTTGTCTTGGAGTCATCTTTTAATGCTTTTGCTTTTACTCACAACCTCTCTTAATCTTATAAACTAAGTCAGCAGTTTACAAATGCTGAAACTTCAAAATTGGTATCAATCTTTGGAGTAAGAAATGAATTAAGTCTTAGGTCTTCTGTGGACATATTGGTCACACAAGTCAGTTAATTTTTCTGTTCTTCATTTTTTTCTTTTTTAAAAGAGATAATATAGTTTTATTGGCTAATTACCTCAAAATAAATGCTTATTTAAAATGTAAAATTACTTTACTCCTTTGAAATTCACTCAACTATCCATTAAATATTGATCTCCTTTTTGCAAAGAACAGAATTAGAGTCTGTGTAATATGATTCCCATGCTTAATCCACAGGATTATTGTACCAGGCAGAAAATGGACCAAACATTGATATACGTTAGGTCTTTCTACTTTCACTTCTAGAAATATCTCTCTTGGAATCCAACTCTGGAATTTCCTGGCTTTTCAAAGTTTAAATAATAAATCTTCCATTGCACTAGGATAACTTAATGCCTTTATTTGCCTGAATTCTGTTTTAAAAAGAAAATTGTACAGTCTCACTGCCTTTAGTGAGACCACAACAAGCATATGTCATTAGATTTATACACTTGAGATTTTACACAGTACAGTACTAAAAACTTTAAACATATAATAATTAACACTATGCAGCTGAGAACAGAATCTGGGAAGGAATAGAATTTTTAAAATTAGGCTAGATCATTTCAGTCTTTAAACACAGAGTCAGAAGACACAAGGTACAGTTTTAAAGAAGAGATTCCAGTTGACCTGTCTGTGGTCATGGCCAGGATCACATTGTACAAAAAGGCTGTTTCTGTAGTAACTATATGGGTGGATCTACATCAGTAAGTGGGGGCTGTGCAGATAAAGCAATGTATTGCACACCAAATCACTACTAACTGCTGGCTTTCATATTCTAATGACCATATCAGGAAAGAGCAAGAAGGAGGGAGGGAATAGGAAGGGAAGGAAGAAGAAAGGGAGGGAGGGAGGGAAGGATGGAAGGAGGGAAGGAAGGAATTACCTAGCATGTGCATGAACAATTCAGAGCTAATTATCAGTTCATTATGGTTTTTTTAAGAAAACCCTTCTTTGAGTACCTGTTGAGTCTACAACATCATACTGTGTAGGCATAAAAAGCAATAAAGCCTTGCCATTCAGATAGTACCAGGAAAAGCAAAATCATAGACCACAAGCTGAACACAGAAAGTAGAATAAAGTTCTTTAGAGGAAGACTTCTTTCAAGGAGAAGAATGTATAGATCTGGCTTTGGGAAGAGACAAGGGGCAAGAAAAGAACCTCTTGGGGTAAGGATTCTACCTGCCAGAAAGAAACCTTGCAGAAACCTATAGACATCCTGCCAAGAGTACAATAAGCATAGTATGAGAAAGCAAAAGATGCTGATTAGATATAAAATAACTAGTTTTTAACACTTAGATGGACTCTACGGAGTCATGTTGAGTTCCTAATTAGGATAATAAGTGACTAGAAATGGTGTATAAGAAAGCTTCTGTGACAGCCATTTGGGAACCATTGGAGCGGGAGGATCTAGGAGATAGGAAGGTAGCTTGGACATTTGTCCTAGTCTGATCCTAGTCTGAGACTAGGGAGCTGTCTGGAAAGAGTTGAATGGCCTTCTGGGTGAAACAGACCCAAAGAATGATATTGTTAACATCCTCCTTTCACTTTGTCATCTCTGCACTTTAGAGCCTGGTCACATAAGAGACACAATTAGCATAGGTTTGATATGTGACTGGAGAGAGAAGACCAGGAAACTTTCATGAGTCAAATTTAGAAAGTTGAGTTGAATTTTGATAGGCATTGTAGTGCTAGAGGAAGAGGTAAAGAAAGAGAGAATGAAAATGAATATATATTTGGAAAGACAGAGGTGGTATTTAATCTTAGATTAAAATGCTGCCTGGTATGTACTGGTCCTTTATATCATAATTATATTTATAATTTGAATTTATAATTAAATTATAATTTATATTTTAAATAAGACTGGAGAAGAGCAGAAGAATGAAAAGCTAACTAATCTGACCTATTTTTATAATGGCTTTATTATGGTATAACACATCACATAAAATTCATCCTTGTAAGGTATGTAATTATATAGGCTTTAGTATATTCACAGAGCTATGCAACCATCACCACTATCTAATTGTAGAGCACTTTTATTACCCCCAAAAGAAACCCCATACCCATTTGACTGACCTATTTTTAATTTAAAACTCACAAATACAATGAGGGTTGAGGCTCTGCCTGCCAGGAATTCTGTCTTCCTTAGCTGGATGAAAACTCTGAATGATTTTCATTAATCTTCAAGTCCTATGTCATTGCTGCTCTAAGAAATAACATCTTAGTGTGGGTAGGCTGTGGGTGTGAGGGATCAGAGAAAGGACCTGGAGCACAGAAAGGAAGGATGTATAAGAGACCTCAAGGGAGAGAAAGGAGTTTGGGGGCTCAGAGAGGAAGAGAAACCAACTAGCATTACACAAATAACAAGGAAGCACTTTTCCCAGAACCCCCAGTAAGCAGAGCATCTTAAAGACAATCTTATCACTGCTTTGTTTCCATAGATATCTGGGGCTTGGCTGAACAGGAAGTGACTTCCCTTTTTCTACCTACTTCCCTGAACAGTACTCATCACCCCTTTTCTACCTCAGTTCTTACTTTGTGCCAAGCCCTGACCTGGGACCTTTCTCTGTGGTGTCTCATTGAATCCCCACACCAAACCACTAAAGCAGAAAGGTTGCACCCCATTTTTCTAGGTTAAAAAACTTAAATTTATAGAAATTAAAATAACTTTCTCAGGATCATATACTTAATAAGTGCCAGAATTGATTTCAAATCAGGATTTCAACAGGATTCATTTTGCTTCCAGATTTTTACTGTCACTGCTCCAGTGAAATCAGCATGGCTTCTTCAAAACAGTTCAATCCTTCTTCACCCCTTTGACACTCCAAGACAGAGAATTGGGGTACAGGGAAGAGTTGACTACCCAGATGATAAAACTACTGTTGTGACTAAGGTTATAAACAATAAATAAATAACCTTTGAACCCTACACTAATGTTTTTGAGAGCTATGTAATCTTCCAGCAGTGTCTTCTGTGTCAGCCCTTTGCACATCTGGCATGCTTGATCCCAGATGTGTGATTTTCATCCCATGAGGTGGGGCCACAGTACTGGGGATCCTGCCGACTCAGCTGTGCTCTCAAAGGCCTGTTTCTTTGACTAGACCTGCAGGAGGTGGCTAGTGGTGGTTTTGTAACTCCTGATTTATTACCATTTCCAGCCAGAGACAAGTACTACACAATTTGATACACACACACACACACACACACACACACACACACACACACACGCACACCATTTGGAGAGGAACCCAAAGAAGGAAGCATTTGCAAGGCATACAATTGATTTCTCTTTTCTCCCAAATCAACTGGTCTGACTTCCCCCTGTTGCCTCCTCTGCCTGTGGTCTGTCAGCTGCAGGTGATGACAAGGAATATTTCAGACTCTTTCCCCATCTGCTCCAAACACCAGGAAGCTGCAGGCCTGCTTCCCTCCAGGCCAGCTTAGAAATCCTGGTGTCAGGATAGAGCAGACTTCCAAAAGCCAACCACAGAACATTTAATACCTGTGCAAACCCCACGTAGAATTCATATGCCATGGGGTCATGGTTTTATGAGTGTTTCCATGACATGGTATTATTACACCCCAGATCTCTCACCTCATATGTCACTCAAGCATTCTCTGTCAGGAAACCAAGGTATAAACATCCAAAAAGAAGATTAATATTAGAAAGACTAAAAGAGTAAAGTTCACCCAACCATATGGTTCAGCTCAGAAGGGATGTGTATGAGCCTTCTCCCTATCCCTCACCCCTGCCTTGCACCTCATCCTGTCTCACACTCCAACAGGAATCCATTTCCAGCAGTATTGCTTGGGCTACCTGCATCAGAATCAGCAAGGAAGCTTTTAAGAAATGCAGATTCCTGGGAATCATAATTTCTGGGATATGACTTTGTAGTCTGCATTTTACTTGCTCCCTGAGAGATTTTTATGCACTGCAGATGACTTTATTTCCTCTCTAGAAACAAACCATCTACCCTCCCTGTTTGAGTCCATTTAGTTATACAGAACTCACTTTGTTGAGGAGATAAGTCTAGTGAAATATAATAGTAATGAGGGAAGATAAATCTTTTATTGATGTTCTGTATGTTCTATATTGTTTATCCATTTTTTCCTATTTTTCCTCTTCCTTCTAAAGTCACCTTCCCTTCCATGGGAGAGCCTCAAACTCAGGGTCTTCAATGTCCCACCTCAAAAACAGATAATTGAACCCACCTGCTGGAAGCACAATGTCTCTAGGAGCAAGCTTTCCCATAGCTCCTTGGCTCATACTCTCCCTCATAATCTCTCTGGCATATAGATAGGTCACTGGTGGCCTGATGTTGTGCTACCTTTTCACTGGAGTAAATGGACAAAAGATCCACCAACTAAATTAGACTTTTAAAAATGTGTTGTTACTTATCTGTGCCTAGGTCTTTAGCATGGCTTCAGAGAAGTGATTTGAGGTCAGAGACATGGTTTGAAGGCTACTGGAGAGGTTCTCCATCCTCAGTTCCCTCCCATGCACGTGCCATAGTGGCCAAAATGCCCGGTTCAAAGATCATACCTCAGAGTAGGCTTTGCTTTTCCATGCATCTCAATAAAAACAGAAATATCCACTAAGAAGATCACAGATTTAAATAATCGGCAGTTGATGAAAAGAACATTCAGAGCCAAGCCCTTCATTGTAGTCTTAGCTATGATACTTTCTCTCTGTAAAACTTGAGTTTTCTTTCTAAGCCTCAATTTTTTCATTTATTAAATAGGAATAATAATAACCTTCATTGACCACCTCACATAGTTCTGAAGATTTAAAAAGAGAATGTATATTTCATATATTTTAAAGCATTCTGAAGTGTTCTCATTATAAAGCAGTGTCCAATCAGGCAGGACACTGCAGCGAAAGGTTTTGTCCAACTGTAATCTTACAGAAGGCCTGGAGGTGAGCTTCTTGACTAAGAACCCAGCCTCTGGACTTCAACTTAGGGTAGATTCTGGCTGCATAACTTTAGGTGAGATGCTCCCTATCTCCTCCTCCCACCCCTCCCCCTCCTCCCCCTCCTCCCCCTCCTCTTTCACCTCTCTCTCTCTCTATCATTTTTTTCTCTGCAAAACAAGGATATTAAGATGATGATAATGCATATTTTGTCAAAATTAAATGAAATAACATGTGAAGCACTATCCAGTGTGTCTGGTACATATTAAGTGCTCTACAAGTATCATCATTATCATCATCATCACTGAGTGGAAAGAGGACAAAGAAAAAAATTCACTTCAAGCTTTTGCCTGGTTGGGCTTCCACTGCTTTTTCCTCTACTCCATAAATTGATAGAAAAAGTAAAATCTTAAGAGTATAAAGTATGTAGACATTGAGACTATTGTTCCTTTCTGCTGCATACTAAGTAAAATGACGTGGACAACACTCATAACAGGCAAGACTGCCATACAGGAGAGTGATTTAAGTGCCAGTTTGCCCAGTATTATCTTAGTTTATTCTAGTGAATTATTAAATGTCCTAGTTTGGATGATGAATTGTAGAACTGCCCAGACATTAGATTTTTCAGAGGAATTTTCAATAAGGGTTGGAAACATTAAGACAGGTTACTGAGAAAGCTTGTGAAATTTTCTTCCTTGGAAATATTTAAAACATGCCCATCTGGCTGAGATGATTTAGAACAACTGCAAATAGGCGTTCAGTTATAAGCCCCTAAAATGCTTTGTTTGGTTTGGTTTAACTAGACTGACTTGTCCTGCCTCCAGGAGGTACGTAGGTAGTAAAATTAATGGAAACAACATTCTTAACTACTTAATTTGCCAAACAAAAATTAGTTTATGCTGTGGGCTGGTGGATGTAGATGAGCAACCATTATGAGTTTGTAGCTAGTAAAATTCTGCTTTGGATTGTAAGAAGGAAAACACAATAGGCTTGGAAGTTAAGAAGTTCTTGAACAATTACAAGTTTGAAAGAAAAATATACCTGTAGAATACTACACAAATAAATTGTAACAATAGTTAACAACATATTAAATTCTTTATTAACTATATGAACATGTTCATCCTCAAAGAATCCTGTAAATTTAAAACTACTATTAAATATGTTTACAGATAAGAAAATTGACTCACAAAGGAGTAAAGAATTTGCTCATGTTAATGGCAGAGTCAGAATTTGTCCTAGGCAGTTTGGATATAGAGCATATTTTCTAAACCACTATGCACTTCTGGGAAAAGGGTAATACTTTAGTTTAAATGATGAAGTTGGAGGGGACAAAAAAGCACAACTAGCTTTAAGTCCATCTTAGCTGGCTACTAGTGAGAGCAGTTTGCCTTGCAAATGAGGAAAGCAAATTGGTCCTTACTAAGGAAAATAGTATTTATCAAATTTGGCATTTAATCCTTACGGTTTCTGGGAAAGGTGGGTGTCATGAGTTCTATTTTACATCTGTAAAATAGAGGGGGGCACTTAGAAATGTCATTGCATCCGTAAAAGAAGGGGAGCACTTAGAAAAGTTACAAGTTTGTTCAGGCTTCATTGTAGATCAAGAATGGAGCAAGATTCCCACCCAGGAATTCTGTCTGACCCTCAAAGCCCTGCTGTTAGCATTTCTGGAAACTGTGATTAACATGAAGCCAAACAAGTATGTTGCAAACTTCATTGTAGAAAATGACCCTAGTTATGTATGTGTATCTGAATGTACCCATGTGCATGTGGATATACACAAAAAGGATAAGAAGGAAGTACCGTAGAGCTAAAATGCTGAGCTCACACCAGAGCCCCAGGAAGGAAGTTTCTCTGTCAGATTTAGCTGATCTGAAAGACTGTAAGGAAAAGCTCCAACCAGGGATGCACAGCTGTGTCACCATGGGTAAAGGAGACCTCAACAAGCCTAGAGGCAAAATGTCCACGTGCACCTTCTTTATGCAGACCTGGCAAGAAAAGCACAAGAAGAAGCATCCATACTCTTCTGCCAAATTCTCCAAGAAATATTCAGAGAGATGGAAGACCATGTCTGCAAAGGAAACATTAAAGTTTGAAGATATGGCGAAAAGTGGCAAAACTCACTATGACAGAGAGATGAAAATTTTTGTTCCTCTCGAAGGTGATAAAAAGGGGGGGGGGGGAACCCAATGTTCTCAAAAGACCACCATTTACCTTCCTGTTCTGCTCTGAACATCACCCAAAGATCAAAAGTGAACACCCAGACCTATCAACAGTGGAGATACTGCACCACGACAGTAGGTGAATAATTCAGTGAATTGTTTTCTGAACAAAAACAAACAACCATATGAATTGAAAACATCTAAGCTAAAGGAGAAATATGAAAAGATTACTGCTGCATACTTTGCCGAGGGCAAAAGCAAAACAAAACAGGAAAGAGTCCTGATAGACCAACAAGCTCAAAGAAGAATGAGCCAGAAGATGTGGAGGAGGAGAAGATGAAGATAAAAATGAAAATGAAGAATAAGTGCCAGTCTGGTAACAATATGTGGAGTGTGAGGCAACTGTTCTGCTACAAGTGTGAATTCAGGTGCAGCTCAAATTCACTTTAATATAAAAGCTGTGCTGATTTTTGTATAGCTGACAAGATTCTTTGTAAAGAAAATACTTTTTTTAAAGAATTCAGATTGTAGCTCTGAGGGGTTACTATGTATAGTTAGATTTTAAGGCTTTTGATGTTAAATGTTCCTAAATATTTAATGGTTTCTTTAATTTCTTGTGTATGGTAGCACATCAAACTTGTAAGAAGTAGTACCAATATGGTAGTAAATTTTGGGTTTTTCAGGATGTTGCATTTTGAGGGGCTTTTTAAATTTTTGTAAAAAGATTATACTTAAAAAATAAATAAAAGCTCCACAGAGGTTATCTCTGGGTAGTAGAACAATGGGTAATTTATTTATATATTTCTTTATTTTCTAAGTTTTTTCACAGCTTTGAGTTACAGTTTACATGGCATATAACTTGCCTATTTAAAGTATATAAGTAGCAGTTTTTAGTATATTCACAAAGTTTCCAATACTCACTTTCAAAACATTTTTACCCCAAAAGAAAGCTCATAATCATTAACACTTACAACCTATTTGCCTCCAACTATCCTTCCCCCAGGTAACCACTACTGTATTTTTTAGCCAGTTCATATTAATCAAACTGTAAAAAATATGATCTTTTATTAATGCCTTATTTGAGTTACCTTAATATTTTCTATATTTGTCCATGTTGAAATGTGTTTTACTTCTTTTATTTTTATTGCAGAGTAACATTCCATTACATAAATATGGAACGTTTTATTTATACATCCATGAATTGATGAACATTTTGAGTTGGGTCCACTTTTTGGCTATTATGAATATTTATATTCATGTTTATGTAAGAACATATATTGTAATTTCTCTTAAGCATTATATCTAAGAGTTAAATTGCTGAGTCACATGGTAGCTATTTGTAGCTGTTTGAAGAATGTATACAGTAAAACCTTGGTTTGCAAACATACTTTGTTCCAGAAATGTGCTTATAATCCAAAGCATTGTATATCAAAGCAAATTTTTCCATAAGAAACAATGGAAACTCAGATGATTCATTCCACAATCTAAAGATATTCATATAAAAATGATTATAATACTGTAATAGAATACAAAATAATAAAGAAAATACAAAAATATAAAGAAAAATAAACAAATTAACCTGCACTTACCTTTGAAAACCTTTGTGGCTGATGTGAGGGAGACAAGGAAGAGGAGGATTATTGTGTAGGATGACTTTCACGATCACTAACAATCACTGCTCTCTATTGATTCAATGGAATCTTTCTTGTCATTCAACTTTAACAAGGAACCTATGCAATGACATTTGCTTTTGCCTCCTTTTGAGAATTCCTTTGAAATGTGACATTGCATTGTCATTAAACAGATTCATTGCTTGCACCGCTAGAGCCTTACTGCAGTGGTGATTTTCTACAAAATTTCACACTGTTTCCCACATTTTACACATCTCTCTAATCTCTCTTTTTTTCTTTCTTTTTTTTGAGACAGGGCCTGACTATATAGTTCAGGCCAGTCTTGAACTCACTATGTAGCCCAGGCTGATCTCAAACTTATAGCAATCTTCCTTCCTCAGCCTTCTGAATGCTGGGATTATAAGTGTGCCATACCTAACTTTCCCAAATCTCATTTAAAGTAAGGGATTCCTCTGACTTTTTCTACTCCTCCTCTGCAGATGAGAACTTCTCCATAACCTCTTTCTGTTGGGAGACAATCACCCACAATCCAACAATGTGAAAGAGGGGGAGGAGAGAAAGACGAATCATTGATTCAGTTATGATCACATGACATTTGACATCACATACTACTCATTTTGGAAGACATCACTCATTTATCAAATTAAAATTTATTTGCTTATCTTTCAGAACACTCAGAGAACAAGTTATTTGCAATCCAGGGTTTTACTGTATATTGTTTCTAAGTTCCTTTTTTTGTTTTGTTTTGTTTTGTGGCACTGGGAATTGAACCCCAGCCTTCACACTAAGCTACTTCCCTTGCCCGTTTTGTTTAAGACAGCATCTAAGTCACTAAGTTACCTAAGCTGGGCTTGAATTTGAGATCCTCTTGCCTCCATTGCTTTGTAGAGTCAGAACACGAGGAACTCCTGTGATAAATCAGG
Source organism: Heterocephalus glaber (assembly GCF_053883595.1). Classification (NCBI taxonomy): domain Eukaryota; kingdom Metazoa; phylum Chordata; class Mammalia; order Rodentia; family Bathyergidae; genus Heterocephalus; species Heterocephalus glaber. The sequence goes on along the minus strand of NW_028258320.1, from coordinate 48,376,431 downwards.
AAAGATTATCAAAAAATTAGAGGCTCCATACCATGCCTCAAATAAAATCATATTATCCAAATAAGAAATTGAATAAAGTATAAAAAATTAATCCTCAACAGAGATTGAAATATACATAGGATCATTTATTTGTTCATATTACAAATTTATGATATTATATCATATATATTACTTTTATATACAAGAATTTGAAGTCAGAAGATCTGATCACTGATTTTTCAGGCTGATTTGAAGGATTTATGTGAAAATTTAGCAGAATCAAATACTTCATACATTGTAAATGACTTTTCAACTGCAAAGTTGTACAGTGGTCTAAGGGAGGCATCATCCTCCTACAGTGGTCTAAGAAAATATACTCAGAGAAAAAGAACTCTGTTGAGAAAGAGAAAGGTGGGGCCTATGTGGAAACAGGAACAGCCTTTGGGCTTTGGTCTCAGGATTATCAGGTTTCATCAGGAGATCCTTAGGAGGACAGGGCATAGGACTGCCCGTGAGGTGCATCTTAGGCAAGTGACAAGTTCAGTGTGGCTTTGCCCCATCCTCCAGCTGCTTATCGCAGTGAAATCTGGTTGAGAGAAGGCAGCTTATCTTGTCACACTTTAAGAAGAACCTTGGTTTACCAGCAAATGAGTAGGGAAAAAGCAGTAGGTAGTGGCCATATTCCTGGGACCTAGGATCTGCTGTGCTGACTGGAGGGGAATGTCAACATTAGAGATGAAATTTTGGCAGTAATGTTAGCAAAGGGGGTTAAAGAGAATGGAGAACTTAGCATAGATAACACATCTTCTTTATCACCCTAGTTCTGTACTCAGTTGTTAACATTCCTTGTATAATGAAGTCCTTAGTGAGGCTCAAGTGACTCTCTGTGGTGTGATCCCAGCTTCATTTCCCAACCTTACTTTCCACTATTCCCCTTTACCTCCAGCCACACTGAAATACTTTCTACCATGGAAACAGAATCCAGCCTTTGTATGGAATAATCACCTCTACTTTCTGTTTTTCCAAATCGGAATAACTGCCACTTCTTCAAAATCATCTCTTCCACAAGAACACTGCAGAACCACAACACTCTCCTCCCAGACAAAATTAATCTCAGTCTTGCCAGATTTTTGTGATGCTTTCTCTATAAAATGACTCTCACGGGTTGTCTTTGGTTGTAATCAGAAGATAGGCCCCTTAGGAACAAGATTATCCTTTAATTAACCTACCCCTGATAAAGAATCTGACACATAATAGGGGCTCAAAATATTTGCTGAATCGGTGGGCAGAAGAATTAATAGAATAGGGATATGAGTAGATGGGACAGAAAACGGAATTGGGGTGGGTGTTAGGACAGACATAGCCAGATGTGTGTCAGCACAGGCCAGTAGAGAAGACTTCAGGGAAAAATGCCTGGAGAGTATACTGAGGTACAGTTACAATGAGTAGAGTTTGGTAATGAAGGGTGTGGTGGGTAAACTAATGGTCAACTTGGAATGCCCAGCTGAACTGAGTCAGTGTTGTTCTGGGTGTGGAAGACCCAGCTGAGGATTGTTGCCAATGGCATAAAAGAACTGGAGGAGAAGATTGTATGCTATGGGTTTTCCTGGAGAAGCTTGCTATGGCTGGTTTTCCTGATATAAACTCAGTTGTTCTTATTGTTGGAGGAGCTCAGGTCCTCTCTGTAGCTGGGGGTGGCTGCTGCTTTCTACAGGGGAGCTCTAGTCTTTCCCTTAAGTGTCACTTCCTGGATCCAGTACAGATTCCTCTGCCTGGTGGCACAGACCCTTTACCCCACCGGCACAGGCTTTCTAGCTTCCACCATTGGTTCTTGGTGCAGATCCTTGACACAGACTTGTACTGGGGACCCCTGAAATGTTACCAGAAACCTCTGCAGTAGGCCCCAGTCTCCTGCACAGTGTACACTGCAAGCCTAAGGAAAAAAAACCTAAAAGACAGAACTAAGAGAGACAGAAAGCGGGGTGCCAGAGTGGCCAATGCTGGTGCATCTGACAAAAGCACAGGCCAATCCAAGCCACTGATTTTTACTGGTAATTATTTGGGGTAAAGGCAAGCTACAAGTGAGGGTAGCACTACATGTAGAGATGAGTGGCCTGTGCAGTTTCTATGGAAATTAATGTAAGCAAGGCTCATAAAAGACAAGACAAAGCATTCTCAAATTAGGAACAGAATAGACAAAGTATATGGTTGCAATAAGAACACTGTCCTTCTAGTAAGAAGGTTTTAGTTGTGGGAACGGAATTAGGGTGCAAGTTACTCTGAACTTGGCACATAGGCTTTGGCCAGACTCACTTCTATAAACAAGACAATTGTGGATTTAATTCTTTACAGCCTGTACTGCTCACAGACTGCTTTGGACATAATCAATATTACTGTCTCCTACAGACTTGCACAAGACATTCCCATGGGCTCTAGGCCCCTGGCTGGACTTGTGGAGTACATTGCCATGGGCTTTAGGCTTTTGGCTGGACTGCTGGGGGACAGTGCTGTGAATTCAGGCCCTCAGCCGGATTCTTTGGGTCTCTAGTGCATGGATCTCTTGCACTCCTTGGCATTTGACTTTGTGGGTGAGTATTATAAAATAATCCTATAAATTATGTGTCCTGTATTAAGTTTACTCTCTTGCAAACCCTGACTGTAACAGAGGGCAATAGTGATTAGAGGGACGTACATAGGGAAATGGAGCATGAAACCATACTCCATTCTAGGGACTCAGACTTGAGCTAATGACCAGTAAAGAGCCAGCAGAAAGAACTGTTTTCATTCCCAGGAACACAAGTTCAAGTGTCCATAGGAACTACACAGGAAACATTAATGAGCACAGTTGGTAGAAAGTGTTTCAGACCCTATCTGAAGAATACAGCCTCTGCTCAGTTCCAAAGGGTTCTTGGAGGTAATCTACCATGGACAAAGCTTCAAATTTCTTACAATTTTTATTTTTTATTAGTACATGTTTGTAGTACATAAGGATTACATTCTTTGGGGGATGTTGGTACATACATATAGCACATCTGAATTCTTTTTTTAATCCCCTTCCCCTCCTCTCCTTATTTCCTCCATTTCTTGGTCTCCTTCCCTTTTGTAAAAGATTTATCTCCCTGTTTACTACTACTTATTTTTATTTTGTTCTTTGTTTATATTTTAGGTATCTCACGTAAGAGAAACCATACCATATTTAATCTTATGTGTCTAATTTGTTTTACTTAACATTATGATCTGAGGGTGCATCCATTTTCCTGCAAATTATTCAAGTTTATTCTTCTTTATGGCAGAGTACTACTCCATTGAATATAAATACCACATTTTCTTTATCCATTCATCTGTTGATGTACATATAGGCCACTTCCAAAATTTAGTTATTATGAGTTGTGTGCTATAAACATGCATATGCGTGTATCACTGTAATATGATGTGTTTAACTTTTTCAGGAAGATACCTAGAAGGGGAATAACTTGATTGAATAGAATTTCTAGTTTTAGTTTTTGGAAGAATCTCTATGTTTATTTCTATAATGGTTATGTTAGTTTACATTCCTCCTACAATGTAGAAGTGTTCCTTTCTCCTTGTAGCATTTCCAGGATTTGTTACTATTTGATTCTTGATGATAGCCATTCTTTCTGGAGTAAGATGAGTTCTCACTGTTGTTTTAATTTATATTTTGATTCTTTTGCATTTACTTAAACATGCTTTATTGGTCAATAAGTGATCTATTTTGGAGAAAGTTACATGTGCTACTTAAAAGAAGGTGTATTCTGTTGTGGGGTGAAACACTGTAGATATTTATTAAGTCAGTTTGTTCAAAGGTTTGGTTCAACTCTGATAATTCTTTCTTTCTTTGTTTGTTTTGGCTTTTTGTCTAGCTGATCTATTTGTAACTGTGGGGAATTGAGGTTCTCCACTACAAATGTGCTGATGTTTATCTAATTTTTTATATCCAGTAGTATTTGTTTTTGTGAAGTTGGGTACACTAGTTAGTGTTCAGTGCATATAAATTTATAATTGTTATGTCTCTCTGTTGACTTATTCCCTTAACCATTATGTAGTAACATTCTTTGCCCCTTCCGAACAGTTTTGGCTTGAAATCTACTTTGTCTGAAAATAGGCCAGGTACACCTGCTTGTTTTCAGTTTTTCATGTCATGAAATTTTTTTCCATTCTTTGAAATTTAGTCTATGAATTTTTTTTGGACTAAATATGTTTCTTGTATACACCATGCCATCTGCCAATCTTCTAGTTCTGACACGTTCTCCTGACATTGGTTCTTCTGTTTCCCATACTTTCCTAAGAATTTTTAACCTCCTGTATTTCTCTTTGGTATCCTTTCATGGATTCTAATTCTTTGCTAAACTGAACATTCATGTTGTGCATGATGTTGTTCAGCTCAACTAGATTTTTATTAATGTCTACTGCCATCTTGCTGATCATTTTGTTTATTGGGTCCATTATCTGTTTAGTTATGTCTTACTTAAGTTAACCAAGGACCTTATTGACTTGTTTTTTTAAAATCTTCTTTATCCTTTTGAATAATTCAGTTGTGTGACTTTTGATTTCTTTTTCCTCATCATAGGATGGATCAGCTCTGGAGAAGTTGGGAGTTTTGGGAGGTATTTTGTGGCCTTATCCTCTCATGTTTCTATTTTTGAATTTTGTTTGTTTGTGTTGAGGTTTGCAGGTTAATTTTAGCAGAAGACATTTTTACTAGTATGGAGAACTCTTTAGTTAGTGTTTTCTTTTCAGGGATGCACTCTGGGTATGGGTAACTATAGGCCTTTGCCGCCATCCCCAAATCCAACAACTTCTGTTTATTTGGGTGGAGAGGCTGCAATGTATTTGGCCCAGCACCCAGTTATCCAGGAATGGGCCAAAGTATTTGTAATGATACACAGGCAATCCAGATATTGGCATATACAGAAAACAAATGAATAGCAACAACTGTGCAACCCTGGAAATGGCAATAAAATCGCAACAATAATAGCATCAAGACCCCAGCAAGAAGCAGGTGTGGACAAGAGCAATGTGATTACAGGCAGGTCTCAGCCAGGGCCCCACCCCAACCCTAGCCACTTGGGCCCACAGGCCCCAGCCAAAGGTCCACCTGGAAAAGAGCTGCACAGGCACCCAAGCAACAGCTAGAGCCCCACACAGATTCCATCCATAAGTGTGTGCACAAACTAGCCAGAAGCCCGCTCAGACACCAGCAACTGGGGTGCACAGCCCCCAACCAAAGCCCCTCCCAGAGAATAGCTGCGTAGTGGGGCAGGCCCTAGCCAGAGACACACTTGGATACAATCCCAAATGTGCGCAGCCCCCAGCCAGAATTCTGCCTGGACAACAGGGCAACACAGGGATCCAAAAGGCCACCACTCTGAACCCAGGCATTGGTGCAGTGGTGAGCAGCAGAGAAAACTCTGCTCGGTGGCTTGCTGAGAATTGAAGCCCACTGGGTGAACAAAAGTTGCCTCAACAAAGGCACAGCAGGCTGCATCTGTTGAAAGGAGAAGACATGTAAACAAGTCTCAAAACCAGATTTCCAGATCACCTACAGCAACCCCAAAGGGCAACGAGATGGAACAATCTGATACTCAACCACCTGGACTCCCTGAACAGGCAATGAAAGAGGATCTGGAAAAAATGAAATCAGAAATAAGTTTTCAGATAACAACAGAGATTGTGCCCATAATGTAAGACATGATTAATAAATTTAGAGCACACAAAGATTTAAAAAAAATAGAGATGAGGAACATGATGGAATCCCAACATAGGAAACAAATGGTAATGCATAAAATAGGTGCAAACAGATTTCCAGGAGATTAAAAACTCCATTGAAAGTTTATGCAGCAGAATGAGCCAATGTGAGGACAGGGTTTCAGATGCAGAAGACAGGATTGCAATTAGTGACCAAGAAAAGAAAAATTTCTTAAAAATAATATTGTCCATGAGATGATGCAAAGAAGAATAACGTAAGACTGACCAGAGTCAATGAAGAAACTGTTCACAGAAGTAACAGCAGAAAACTTCCCAAGGAAAGGAAAAGAACTTGATATACAAATAAGTGAGGCATATAGGACACCAACTAGCCCTGATCAAAAAAAAAAGCTAGACCTAGACATATAATAGTTAAGATTCCAGAAACCCAACAGAAGAACAAAATTCTACAAGCAGTTAGAGAAAAGAAACAAATCACATTCAAAAGAAAGCCCATCAGAATCACCACACACTTCTCAACACAAGCCCGCAAGGCAAGAAGAGCTGCGAGTGATATATTTCAAGCTGTAAAGGAAAATAATCTCCAACCCAGATTGATGTACTCTGCAAAACTATCTTTCAAAATTGATAGAGAAATAAGATACTTTCATGACAAAGAGCACCTGAAAAACTTCATGAATACCAAAGCAGCACTTCAAAAAATTTTAGGCAATGTCCTAGGAAAAGACAATGAGGATCACAACCCCAGGAAGCCCAGCAAAATGAATCCATCAGACACAACAAGAAATTAAATGCAAAAGGGGGTGTCCAACAAAAAGAAAAAGTCATGACAAGGATAAGTCAATACATATCAGTTATAACCATCAATGTTATGGTCTCAGTTCAGCAATTAAAAGAAATAGACTGACAGAGTAGGTCAAGAAGCAAGATCCAACAATACGCTGCATACAAGAAGCACACTTAATTCAAGAAGAAACTCATAGACTGAAAGTTAAAGGGTGGAAAACAATACTCCATGTGACAGGAACCAAAAACAAAAAAAAAAAACAGGGGTAGCTATCTTCTTTTCAGACAAAGGAGATTTCAGCCAAATCAAAGAGAGACAAAGGTCACTACATCCTGTAAAGGGAGAAAGGAAGATGAAGAGATGACAATTATAAATATATATCCACCAAATACTAGTGCACCCAACTACATAAAACAAATATTGATGAACATGAAAAACCAAATAAGCACTAATACAGTTGTACCAGGGGACCTCAGTACCCCACCATCACAGGTAGACAGATCATCTAGACAAAAAATCAACACTAAAATAATAGAACTGAACAAAACTTTGAACAAATGGACTTAATAGATGTCTACAGAGTATTCCACCCCACAAAATCAGAATACACATTCTTCTAAGCTGCACATGGATCATTCTCCAAAATCAACCACATGCTAGCACACAGAACATGTTTAAGTAAATGCAAAGAACTTGAAGTTACCCCCTGCATATTATCAGATCATAGTGCAATGAAATTGGAGATCAACACCAAAAGAAATTGTGAAAACTTCACATACACATGGAAATTGAATAACACTGTGCTGAACAACCAATAGGTCACAGAGGAAATTAAAGAAGTAGACAGTTTCTACAATTAAATGATAATGCCAATACAATATACAGGAATCTAGGGGATGCAATGAAAGCAGTTCTACAAGGGAAATTCACAGCAGAGAATGCACATACTAGGAAAACAGAGTGAGCACAAATAAACAACCTAATGCTGAACCGCAAGCTCCTAGAAAAAGAAGAGCAAGAAAAACCCAAAACTCATACAAGGGAGGAAATTATGACGATCAGAGCAGAAATCAATGGAATGGAGACTGAGAGAATAATACAAAAAAAATTAATGAATCAAAGAGTTGGTTCTTTGAAAGAATAAATAAAATTGACAAACCCTTAGACAACATTATCAAAAAAAAAGGAAAGAAATGGCTCAAATCCATGCAAATTAAGAATTAAAAGAGTGAAATCACAATAGATCCAGTAGAGATCCAGAGGATCATCAATACCTACTTTAATAACCTGTACTCCAATAAAATTCAAAACACTGAAGAAATGGACAGATTTCTACACATGAATGAATCACCAAAGTTGAATGAAGAAGATATAAAAATTCTAAACACCCCAATTTCAGTCAGTGAAATTGAAAATGTAATTAAAAACTTACCAACAAAGAAAATCCCTGGTCCTGATGGCTTCACTGCTGAATTTGATGAGAAATTTAGGGAAGAGCTAATGCCACTACTTCTCAAACTCTTTAATGAAATTGAAAGGGAAGCAATACTCCCAAATTCATTCCTGGAAGCAAGCATTACTTTGATGCCAAAAGCAGAGAAAGACTCAACCAAAAAAAAAAGAACTACAGGCCAATCTCACTAAACATAGATGCAAAAATCCTCAATAAGATAAGGGCAAATAGAATACAGAAAAAGATCAAGAAGATCAGACACCCTGACCAAGTCAGATTCATCCCAGGGATGCAGGAATGGTTCAACATACACAAATCAATAAATGTAATACACTGTGTTAACAGAGTCAAGGACAAAAACCATATGGTCATCTCAATAGATGCAGAAAAAGCATTCAACAAAATCTAACACCCATTAATGGAAAAAAAAACCTATAGAAAATTGGAATAGATGGTCTTTATCTCAACCTGATCAAGGCTATCTATGAAAAACCAACAGTAAACATCATACTAACTGGTCAAAAACTGAAATCTTTCATGCTAAAATCAGGAACAAGACAGGGATGCCCACTATCACCACTCCTGTTCAATATAGTTTTGGAAACATTAGCCAGGGCAATTAGACAAGAGAAAGAAATAAAAGCAATAAAGATAGGAAGCAAAGAAGTTAAATTGTTATTATTGCAGATGACATGATACTTTATATGGAAGACCACAAGAACTCCACCAAAAGTCTTCTAGACTTAATAAACAAATTCAGTAGAGTAGCTGGATACAAGGTCAACACACAAAAATCAATAGCTTTCTTGTACATGAACAACAGACTCACTGAAAGAAGAACTGGAGAAACAACTCCCTTCACAATAGCATCAAAAAGAAAAAAAAGAAAAACCTAGAAATCAACCTAACAAAATAAATCAAAGGCCTCTACTCTGAAAACCATAGTACTCTGAAAAAAGACATCAAAGAGGATATCAGAAAATGCAAAGACATCCCTTGTTCCTGGGTGGGCAAAACCAATATAGTGAAAATGGCCATTCTTTCAAAACTGCCATATAGATTCAATGCAACTCCAATTTAAATTCCAGCAGCATACTTCACAGACCTTGAGAAAACAATCCAAAAATTCATCTGGAACAAGAAGAGACCTAGAATAGCAAAAGCAATTCTAGGCAACAAAGACAAGGTAAGGTGTATCATAATCCCCAACTTGAAACTATATTACAAAGCTACTGTGATAAAAACAGCATGGTACTGGCAAAGTGTAAATAAGGATTAAAAGGATTAATAACTAATAATTGATACTTTGAAATAGGAAAAGGTCCAAAGGGGTAGGGGTGGTGGGAGGAGATGGGGAAAGGAAAGAATGGAAAGGAAAAATTATGAGAAAAGAAAAGGAAAATGGAAATGAAGTCCATGTAAATAGGGAAGTTTGGAGGGGTGAAGGGTGCACAGGTAATGGGGAAAAAATAAGAACTAAGATACATCATGTACAGGTACAAGCACCCAATGATAAATGTAAATGTATTGTATACCTAAAATGTACCAATAAAAGAATTTCAGCAAATAAATAAATAATAAATGGTACTGGAAAAATTGCAGTTCAACCTGCCAAAAATTAAAACTAGACTTGTATCTCTCACAATCCACTCAACTATAATAGAAATGGATTAAAGATCTAAGTATTAAAATAGAAACACTGAACTGGCAGGAAAAGAGGTTAGATAGGACTTTTGAAGACACTGGCATAGGAAAAGATTTCATGAACAGAACCTCAGGTGCACATGAACTAGCACAAACAATCAACAGGTGGGATCTCTTCTTATTGAAAAGCTTCTGCACAGCCAAAGAAATCACCAACAGCTTGAAGAGAAAGCCCACAATGTGGGAAAAAATTTTTAACAGCTGTTCCTCAGACAAAGGACTACTATCTAGAATAGATAAAGTACTTAAAAAAAATCAGGCCTCTCAAATTTAAAAACCCAGTCCAAAAATGGGCATCTGAAATGAACAGACGTTTCTCAGACAAAGAAGTAGAAATAGCAAATAAGCATATGAAAAAATGTTTAACATCACTGGTTATTTAAGAGATGCAAATGAAACAACATTGATTTCACCTCACCCCAGAAAGAATGGCTGCTATCATGAAATCAACCAAAAACAAATGCTGCCAGGGCTGTGGGGAAAGAGGAACCCTGTTCCACTGCTGGTGGGAGTGTAGACTAGTGTAACCACTGTAGAAATCAGTATGGAGATACCTCAAAGGACTAGGATTGGATGTCCCATTTGACCCAGCTATTTCCCTGCTTGATATCTTCCCAAAAGAATTAAAAGAATCCTAGCACAGCAATATATGCCCACCCATGTTTATAGCAGCACAGTTTGCAATAGCTAAAACTTGGAAACAGTCCAATTGCCCATCAATTAGAGATTGGATAAAGGAAATATGGGGTTTTTTTTAATAAAATGGAGTACTACTTGGCCATAAATAATAAGAAATTAGAAACCTTTAAGCTAAATGGTTGTACATTGAGGCTATAATCTTACTTAGGACACACATGTGTAAATACCGAATAGTTTCTCTGGTGTGAGAAACTGAAAGTGTAAATATAAATAAGGATCAAAGAGTATAATAGATAATGTGAAATCGGAAGAAAAGGGGCAAAGGGGAAGGGGAAGTGGGAGGGATAGGGGAAAGGAAAGAAGAGAATGGAATTAATATGAGAAAATGAAAAAATGGAAACAAAGTCTTTGTAAATAAGGAGGGGTGGAGGGATGGAAGGGAGGGCAAGAAAATGGAGAAAAAATAAGAACCAAGAAAGATTATATAAAGGTGGAAATTTCCAATGATGAATGTCATTATATTGTATACCTAAAATGTACCAGTAACATTAATTTAAAAAAATAGCATCAAAGACAAACTGGATTTTTTTTTGTGCCTGGGATCAAACTCAAGACCTTATACTTGTGAGGCAGGTGTGGCGCCACTGAGCTAAATGTGGCCCAAAACTGGATATTGATGTACTCTGAGAACCAATTATGTATCACCCATAACCATAGAAAAGAGATCTATAACTATAGTGTAAATACTAAGACAAACCAAATACTGACATACAGCAAATATCTACTAAATGCAGCAACTGTACCTGTACTAACAAACAGTATTCAACACTAATAGCTGTTTGACATAAGTATCTAGTTAATTGAGGCAACTCATTATCTAAAGATTCTTAATGCTTAATGGTTATATTAGTACAGATAGAGGGAGTGGGGAACCAGAATGTGAACAAAATTAACTTTGAAAAATGAATCAATGGAAGATGAGACAGAGGAGAGGAAAATGAAATAAAGTATCCTATTGAGGAATAAAAGGAAATTAAAAGTATTAAATAAAAGTAACAGAAAAGAATAAACAAGAAAAATAAAGAAAAAACAAAGACCAAAATAAATAAAAATAAGAAAGAAGGGGAAAAATTAAAAGAAAGAGAAAATGCTCCAAACTCCCCAAAATCAACCAAGGTAAAAAAAGGAAAAAATATAAAACTCTGAGTCCAAAAAGAGTCCTCTGTAATTTTGAATGAGTGGTTTCTTTCTAGTATCTGTTGTCTTGGAATCTAGCATGTCGCAGTTTTCTCCATCTTTATGGCCTGTGGGTTTGTGAAGCATCCCCCCTGCTCCAGAGGCTCCTCTGTCCATACATTCTAAACTATGGCAATTGTCCAAGCCATGGAGTGTCCTTACTCATCTTGGTAGATGGGGAAAGTAATAAGTCTACTGTTATCGGCTGGATGTAGGCCACAGAGCAGGGATTAAAGCAGACTATTGGACATAATGCCAGCCCTTTCAGATCCAGCTACCTCTGACAGCCACACTTGCCAGGCCTCACTACAGGTTTCTCACTACAGAGGGCAAAGCCCATATCCTTCTGGCCTTAGCATAAACTTTTCAGGAGTTCTGTGTCTAGCCCATACACTTTCCACAGCTGTCTCCCATGGCTTTCACACCCAGTTACTGTGAGAGAATGACACTGGAAGCCTTGAAGTGGATTTGTTCTATAGTTGTTCTGTGGTTCAATCTCAAACAATTAACTCCTTCCGAAAATGGTACCTGATGAAATACTCTCTAGCAATATGCCAGGTGCTGCTCTGGGTTTCTTTTCCAACTCTAGCCCACTATGAAGGAGTCTCTTTCAGAGTAAAACCTCACACTATTTTTGTAATTTACAATAGCTATGGGCTTTTCTTGGTGCTAGCAATGCTGGCCAGGTCCATACTTTCTCCTTTGGTCTGCTAACCCTCTGGGCTATCCTTCTCTCCCTGAGCATAGGCCTTGTCCATGATGACGATGGTTGGTTGGTCAGTGGCTCTGTTGGAATCATAGAATATTTAATTTTTTGTGTGTCTAGATGTTTTCATTCAACATTAAATTATGTTTGTATGAAATATTTTTATATTGGGGTATAGCTGTGGACTGCTCATTCTGACTATTGTATAGTAGCCTGCTGTGTGACTATACTACAATTCAGATACCCATTATACTGCCTGTGAACATTAAAATTTCAGTGTTTTAATTATTATACTTGGTGCTCCTAGGACCATCTACAAGATGTCTTTTTGTAAACATGAGAATATATTGAGTACGTACCTAAGAATAAAGCAACAGAATCATAGAATATGTATATGTTCAGCTTTAATAGGTACTGCCAGTGTTTCTACAGATTTACATTCCCACCAGCAGTACACACAAAGTCCACTTTCTCAACTCATTAATTTATTTTTTTTTGCATTTTAGCTAGTCTCATGGGTATGTAGTGGTATTGGACTTGATTTATATTGCCCTGATGGCAAATAAAGTTGAGCACCTTCTCCCATGGTCATTTGGATAAAAATGTTTATGATGTGTTGGTCATGTTTTCTGCTCATTTCTACTGATTTGTTTGCCCTTGTCTTTATTTATTTTAGATATGAATCTTTTGACAGATACTTGTGCTATGAATATCTTCTCCCCCTCCGCCAATCACTTGCCTTTTCCATCCTTCAGTGCTGTCTTTTGATAAAACTTGTTGCAAACTTCAACATTATCCAATTTACCAATTTTAAGTTTTAAAACTGCCCATTTTTGTCTTGTTTAAAAAATATTTGCCTACTCTAGTGTCACAAAGATGTTCTGTTTCCTCTAAAAACTTTCTTGTTTTGCCTCATATTTATATCTACAATACATCTAGAATTATTTTGCATAGTATAAGATAGGAGTCAATAAACATTTTTCCATATGGATATTCAATTGACTCAGCACTATTTATTAAAAATATCATCCTTCCTCCAAGGTACTCATTGGTGCCTTTGTCATAAATTAGATTATCATATATGTGAGGATCTGCCTCTCAATTGTATGTTGTTTCATTTGCCTGTTTGTTTACTCTTACACCAAAATCTCAGTGTCTTAATTACTATAGCTTTATAATAAGTCTTCATATCTACTGGTATTAGTCTCTTTCAGATTTGTTTTTCTTCCTCAAAATTATCTTAGATGCTTTTGACATTTTGAATTTCCATATAAATTCTAGCACCAGTTCATTGTTTTCTGGAAAAAAAAACTGCTGAAATTTTGACAGGAATTGTATTGTATTTATAGTTTAATTTATGGCAAATTAGTGCTTTTATACTATTGTCTTCCATATCATGAATATGGTACATCCTTTTTCATTCGTTTAAGTTTCTTAGTTCGTCTCCATAATGTTTTATAATTTTCAGGATAGAAGTCTTACCCGCCTTTCTCTAGATATATTTCCAGGGTTTTTTTATATTTGTTGAATTTGTATTTTTAATGTTTTATTTTCTATGTAGTTGTTGCTAATATATTGTAATCAAAGTAAGTTTTGAAGATTGACCTTTATCTAGTGACTTCACTAAATTCACTTATTAATTCTAATAGGTTATAAATTCTTTTAAATTTTCTGTATACATAATAATACTATTAGCAAATAATGACAGTTTTATTTCTCCTATTCTGATTATTATTCTTACTGAATGGGGAGATCTATTTTTTGAACAAATATGTTTATGGAAACAGTGTAGTATTTCTATTAGGATTTGTTGTTCATACCTGTTTTGACCAAGTTTATATTTCCTGTGCCCTGGATCTCTGCATTCCAGAGGTCGGTATAGCTCATGGCAATTTCCTTTAGATACAGATCGATGTTGCTATTTGATGAGCTCATCCCTCTCTTTTTTTAAATTTATATATATATTTATTGGTACATTTTAGGTATAAAATATATTTACATTTATCATTGGGTGTTTGTACCAGAACATGATGTATCTTAGTTTTTATTTTTTCTCCCATTACCTGTGCACCCTTTACTCCCTCCACCCTTCCCTATTTACACAGAGTTTGATTCCATTTTTTTTTCTTTGTCATAATTTTTCCTTTCCCTTTTTCCCTTTCCCCTTCCCCTCCCACCATCCCCTAACCCTTGGACCTTTTCTTATTTCAAATTATCAATTATTCATTTTAATCGTTTTCATCCTTATTTACACTTTCAATTCCTCACACTAGAGAAACTATTCGGTATTTACGCATGTGTGTCCTCTTTATTTCACTTAAGAGTATGGCCTCAATTTGTATCCATTTAGCTATAAATGTCTCTAGTTTCTTATTCTTTATTGCTGAGTAGTACTCCATTTTATAGAAAAACCACATTTTCTTTATCCAGTTCCCAGTTGATGGGCACTTGGACTATTTCCAAGCTTTAGCTATTACAAACTGTGCCGCTAAAAACATAGGTGCACATATATCGCTGTGGTATGATTCTTTTAATTCTTTGGGGAAGATTCCCAGTAGGGGAATAGCTGAGTCAAATGGGACCTGTAGTTGTAGTTTTTTGAGGTATCTCCATACTGATTTCCACAGTGGTTGCACCAATCTACATTCCCACCAACAACGGAGAAGGGTTCCTTTCTCTCCATAACCCCGTCAGCATTTGTTATTTGTTGATCTCTTGATAGCAGCCAATCTTTGTGGGGTGAGGTGGAATCTCAGTGTTGTTTTCATCTCCATCTCTTGAATGACCAGTGATGTTGAGCATTTTTTCATATATTTAATTGCTGTTTTTACTTCTGTGTCTGAGAAATGTCTGTTCATTTCAGTTGCCCATTTTTGAATTGGGTCTTTGAATTTGCGGGGTCTGATTTTTTTCAGTTCTCTGTATATTCTCGATAGTAGACCTTTGTCTGAGATACAGCTGCTAAATATTTCTTCCCACATTGTAGGTTGTCTCTTAGCTCTGTTGGTAGTTTCTCTTGCAGTGCAGAAGCTTTTTAATATGATGAGATCCCAATTGTTGATTCTTTGTGCTAGCTCCCGTGCTACTGAAGATTTGTTCATAAAGTCTTTTCCTATCCCAATGTCATCAAGAGTTCTACCTAACTTATCTTCCAGCAAGTTTAGTGTTTCTGGCTTAATATTTAGATCTTTAATCCACTTTGATCTTAGTTTATTGCACTGTGATAGGTATGGGTCTAGTTTTAATCTTTGGCAGGTTGAAATCCAGTTTTTCCAACACCATTTATTAAATAGGCTATCTTTCCTCCAATGAGGGTGATTGGCTCCTTTGTCAAAGATGAGGTGGCTAAGTATGTCTGGAGTTATTTCTACATCTTCTAATCTAGTCCACTGATCTTTGGGTCTGTTTCTTTGCCAGTACCATGCTGTTTTTATCACAGTAGCTTTGTAGTGTAGTTTCAAGTTGGGGATTGTGATACCCCCAGCCATGTCTCTGTTGCCTAGAATTACTTTTCTCATCCCTCTCTTTATCATCACCATTCTTTTTTGCCTAGAAGTGCATATATATATTAAACAATAAAAGTGGGAGATCAACATGGTTTCTTTTTCAATTCAATCTTTTTCTGATGGCCTATTTATGCGCCTAGATTTCTTACTGCTAACAAAATGTACTGTCAAGGCTGTGACTCTCTTCAGAACTCTACATTCTACCCCAAGAAGCCTAGAAATTGTTAAGTATGCTTTGTAATTATGATTCTTGACATTGTGGCTGTTTTTTTTTTATTTCATTGATAATTACACTTGTTCTTATTGCTACTTTTCATTATTTTGTTGTTGTCAAATGGATTTGAAAGAAGAGATAAGGTTAAAATGCTCTTACTCGTCATCTGTGCTGTGATACCCCCTTCACATTTTTTAAAACTAAAATGTGTATATTATTATATATTTTATATATGTTCATTGTAGAAAATATAGAAAACAAATACAAATATGTAGAAGAACAGTTAAGAACAGTAAAATGTGGACTTCTTTGCTTGAGGCAAGGGCAGAAAATACTTTGGTATAACTGCAAGACAGGAGGTGTTAATGGACAAAAGAACCCCTTAGAGAAATAGACTGTGCCAAAATATACAGCACTCAAAGGGGAGTTTAGTGAGGCAAGTCCACAAGACAAGCTGAGTGTACAAACATAAACAGCCCTCAGAGGGGAGATCTGGCCCAGCAAACACATACAGGGCTCTGCAGAAAACCAGAGGCTGCACCAAAGGCATAAAGTGCAAATTGCACCATGCTCAGAGGGGAGGCATAAAGAAGGTAGAATCTCAGTCATTAGAGGTGCTGGAAATCTTATTATGTTACATTAAGATTCCTGGAACTAATGCTGAATTATTCTCCATTGAAGGTTCATTTAATGTTTTGCTAAATGGCTCAAGAGGCAGAGTGTAACATCCCCAGGGAAAATTTTAGAGCCCTTAGTACTCTATTGCTATTAAGCAAATAAAACAGTTATTGTATAGATAATGCAAAAATTAAGGTTTCAGAACTACTTGTCTGGAGCAACCTCCTCATCTCAGGTATGAAGAAACTAAGCCAAAGAGAAAACATGACATACATAAGCCTGAACCAAGACAAACACCCAAATCTCTGAATTTCTAGGCCAATATGCTTTCCTCTGTAACTAATAGACTTCCCTGTTAATTTGAGAGAATTCAAAATTGCAAAGGTTTCTGGTTATTCTTAACTTTTTGGACTGCTACTTACCTTTATGATATTTACATCTTTATAAACACTCTCTGCCTTCATGTAGTCATCTATTTAATAAACATTCCAGAGCATTGTGGGGGGTGATGTAAGGAGTAAAATATAGTCCCTAACCACAAAGACTTTTTTGTTGTTTTTTTGAGACAAGGTCTGGCTTGAGCTCATCAGCTCGGGCCGGCCTCAAACTCACAGCAAATCTCCTGCCTCAGCATCCCAAGTGCTGGGATTACAGGCATATGCCACCACTACACCCAGCTAAAACTGAAAATTTTATGGAGAATTATATATTTAAGTACAAATAAGTATTCAAAACACAATAAAGTAAATACAGACACACAACACAAGTAGTGTAGGACAGCAGAGAAAGAGAATTGTTTTCAAGTGAAAACTGAGAGCCTTCATAAAGGAGGTGCTATTAGGTCAGGCTTGAATGAGTGGAATTTCAATGGACAAAAAGTATAGAAGAAAATGCTAGGC
Organism: Heterocephalus glaber; assembly: GCF_053883595.1. NCBI lineage: Eukaryota > Metazoa > Chordata > Mammalia > Rodentia > Bathyergidae > Heterocephalus > Heterocephalus glaber. The sequence goes on along the minus strand of NW_028258320.1, from coordinate 48,358,963 downwards.
TTAGGTAGGCAGCAGGAGCAAAACTTGAGAAATGCCTGAGTACATGGGGAGTCTGGATAATGGTGAAGAGTCTGAACTGGCTAGGAGCCTAGGGAGAGGAGCCAGGATGCCAAGAAAGGTAAGACTTAGAGAACAGGAAGAATCTGCATCTTGTTGGGCATAGAAAATCTCTCTCAAGATTATAGAAAAAAAGAGGCGGGCCTGAGACTCTACAGTGGTGCTGAAGCCCGTGGGACCTGGCGCTGGGCTGGGCTGGGCTGTAGGAGTGGAACCTGATCCCCGCACCCGTCGCTCTCCCTTCTTGGTCCTCAGAACTGACGGCGGTGGCTGCAGTAAATGGACACCGCACATGTTCTGGTGAACTCAGAAGTAATTTTGGTACCTAAACAGGGGCAGGTGAACTTTGAGGACATGTTCTTGTGCTTCTCCCAGGAGGAGCGGGAACTCCTTGATGAGGCTCAGAGGTTCCTATACCAGGATATGATGCTGGAGAACTTTGTTCGTATGGCCTCGCTGGGGGAGAGCTATGAGGACTCATCAAGCAGCTTGAGCTTTTTCCAGCGCCAGGCCCCTCACAATGAGTGGAACCCACATGGTAGCAGCACAAGGGAAGATGCCTTTCACAGTGGCTGAAGGCAGTACAAGTGCAGCAAATGTGGGAAAGCATTCAACCTCAAAGACTCACATGTTCAGCACCAGAGAGTCCACACTGGAGAAAGGCCTTATGAGTGTGGTGAATGTGGGAAAACCTTCAGCTGAAAACCCATACATGCTCAGCACCAGAAGATCCACACTGGTGAAATGCCTTATGAGTGTGGCATTTGTGGAAAGGTTTTTAATCATAGTTCTAACCTTATTGTACATCAGAGAGTCCACACTGGAGCAAGACCATATAAATGCAGTGAGTGTGGGAAAGCCTACAGCCACAAATCCACACTTGTTCAACATGATAGTGTACACACTGTCAATTCTTTTTTTTTTTTTTTTGGTACCAGGGATCGAACTCGGAACCTTATGCTTGTGAGGCAGGCACCAGAACCACTAAGCTAAATCCCTGGCCCAAGAGTGTACACACTGGAGAAAAGCCTTATGAGTGCAGTGAATGTGGGAAATACTTTGATCACAAATACAGACTCATTAAACATTCGAGTGTTCACACTGGAGCAAGACTTTATGAGTGCATTGCATGTGGGAAGTTCTTCAGCCAAAGCTCTGATCTTATTGCACATTAAAGGGTTCACAATGGTGAAAAGCCATATGTGTGCAGCGAATGTGGAAAAGCCTTTAGCCACAACCATGTACTTGGTCAGCACCATAGGATTCACACTGGAGAAAGACCATATAAGGGCAGTGAATGTGGGAAAGCCTTCAGACAAAGGGCTTCCCTCATCTGGCACTGGAAACTTCACACTGCAGAAAGGCCTTAGGTTGGTAGGAACTACACCATCTCCTTGTTCACCATAATGACTCAGACCAGAGTAAAGTTCAGTAGTCTTGTGCACGACCGTCAGCCAGAAATGGAGCATTACACATCTGAACACTCACACTGAGGAAATCTTGAGTGCCAGCTACAGGGGAAGCTTCCTGGAGCCATGTTGTATTTTCTAACCTAGAACCCTTGCCAAAATTCTATAACTTCCATTGCCTCTGACAGAAATTACCTTTGCACTAGCAGAGTCCTGCCTTGTGTACATTGGTGTGCTTTGAAAGGCATGCCTCTGTACTTCTCTCTTCCTTGAAGGAAATCATTAAGGAGTCCGCTCCCATAAAGTACTTTCATTCTTTTCTGCCCCATCCAAGTTGGCTGAAGCATAGATATGACCCAGTTTTGGCCAAGAGGATTCTGTGTCTGCCCATTTCCCTTCTACAAGGAGATTTCTTATCTCTAGCACTCATGATAGGATGTCTAGCCTCCAAGGCACCTAATCCAATACTGCCTGCCTCATCTTGTTCTGGTGTTGTGACAAATGCAATTTTTATAGTCCTTGTAACTATGATATTCTTTTCTCTGTGTGGGTTGGGTTGGAAACAGAACTGGGCTCCATGAACGTGAAAGGATAAAATTTTGTAAGACCTCGAGCTGTGTGTTTGTCTCAGGCGTGACAGGATGGTAAAGAATAGCTCTCATCCAGTGTCACCCCAACTTACATTGCTGCATAAGTGCTTCTAAGAAAAAATATTGATTGTTATGGGGCCGGTCTTGCTGTCTATATGACAAAATCATTTGTGTGATCCAGGTCACCCTGATCAGGGGACATTTGTTGTGAAAATCTAATGTGTCTGGGGAGAGATTGAATTGAGTTCCTTACTTTCAGAGAATATTTCATATTTCCCAGCTCTTGAGAAGAACATGACCCTTTGGAATCTGAAGTCTATCATTTGGTAGGCAAATATCCTTGGACCAGGTCAAAATCATAATTGGTACAGGGACACTGACTGATAGGGAGTTGGAGACTGCAGCAATCCACAAAGAACTGATCCTCCTAAGAGTGAGTCCACAGTAGCTGAGCATGAGATACCCATGTAGTCCAGCTACTCAGGAGGCTAAAACAGAAAGATCTCTTGAGCCCAGGAGTTCAGTACAGCCTGGGCAACATAACTAGATCTTGCCTCAACAAATAAAAATATATCAACATGTGTTCCATCCCTATGGCTTTGTTTTGAGGGTTTACAGAAAATCTAAGGACTTGCAGACCTGTATCACTATTTTCTGCAATAAACTACACATGTTAGTAGTGTATACTTTCATAACTTTTGGTGCGCATTTTGCACTAGTGAATCCAAAAGTTACCTGATTCCCTTTATAAAGTCTCCTGTCACCAGGCAACCACTGATTTGCTGCCACTGGGTTTTATAAATATGGAATAATATACACTCAAGGGTAATTGATTTCTTTAATTCTTCATAATTACTTTGACTCATTCATGTTGTTCTGTGTCTCAGGAATTTCCTCTTTTGTTAGTACTTCACTGAGGATAATAAATTCCAAAACAAGGGATCTAGAGAGAACTCACAAAGGAGCCAAGTCACAGTCTCTGCTGTAACTTAACCTGGACTTCTGATACCTTCTGTGGGTCACATGGACTCATTCTGGTAAAGGGTGGAAGGGAACTGCAAGAAGGTGATAATACAAGATAGAAATTTATGGGGGCTTTTCCTTAGATACTGGTGACCATAATACTAAATGTTTTTCTTTACTGTTTTGGTGGCAAATTAAATTGACTGATTTTCCAGTGTTACATCAACCTTGCATTTCTTTTTTTTTTTTTTTTTTTTTTTTTTACTCGGGGGATTGAACTCAGTACCTTGCGCTTCTGAGGCAGGTGGTGGCACCACTGAGCTAAATCCCCATCCCTACAAATCTTTCTGAGGAAATGTCTATTTGGTAATGATGCATTATTCTTTTTAGGTATTGCTGATTAGTGTTGAATTTGATTAGGTTCTTATTTTCTTTTAAAATATGTTTGCATCTATATTTATGGGGGATGTTAATGACGGTTTGGTTTTGGTATTCTGTGTAATGTTATCTTTATAGAGTAAATTAGGAGATATTCCTTACTTTGAATTTATGGAAATGTTGATATTTCTTCCTTAAATGTTTGGTAGAATTCAGTAGTGAGACTGTATGAGTTTGTTTTGCAGGGAAGTTTTTAAGTACAAGTTTAATGCCGATGGCAGAATATCTTTCTAAACACATGAATTTTTTTAAAAAACTTATAAAATTTGCACAATATATATCCTCCAATAGAATGAACTTTGATAGATTGTGTCTTTTAACAAACTTGTCTATTTTATTTAAGTATTTTATTTAAGTATTTTATTTACGTTTTCAAAACATCACCTTGCTATGAGGAATGTGTAGAATCTGTACCAATGCCCACTTTTATTCCTAATCCTGGTTTTTTGTTTGTTTGTTTGTCTGTTTTGTTTTGTTTTTAGACAGAGTCTCACTATGTAATTCAGGCTGGATTTGAATTCACTATGTAGCCCAGCCTGGCCTCAAATTTGCGGTGTTCCTTCTGCCTCAGCCTTCCCAGTGCTGAGATTGCAGGCATATGCCACCATACCCAGCCCGTTACTGTTAATATCTGTATAGTATTACTATTTTATTCCTAATCAGTTTGGGTGAAACTTATCAATTTTATTGATCTACTAAAGTACTTGGTTTCATTAATTTTTTCCTACTTTATGTTTCTTTTTTTCCCATTTTGACCTTTACTTTTGTTTTCAGCTTTTGCTGAATTTCTTTTGTCTTCCTTTGCTACTTTTTAGCATGAAGAGATCCTTCACTTGAAATCTTTGTTTCTTTCCTAAGGTAACTGCATAATACTATCCTTTGTCCTTTAAGAACTGTGTTCGTTGCCTACCACAACATTTAATGCATCATTTTTTCATTTTAATAAAAGTTTAAAATCTTTTCCAGCTTATATCTAAATTTCTTCTTTGATACATTGCTCTCCTTAGAAGTAGATTATCTCGTTTCCAAATATCTGAGTACTTTCTTTATTTTCTTTGGATTTCCAATTTAATTCGACTGCAGAATGTATACCTTATGAGTTGAATTATTTACATTTATTGAGACTTGCTTTATTGGCCCAAATATGAGCTGCTTGGTAAGTGTTCCACATTCACTTGAAATAAGTGTGTGTGGTGCTCTTGTTTGGTGAAAAGTTCTATAAATGCCAGAGGTTGCAATGGCTAATTATACTGTGTAAGTTTTCTGTGTCCTTACTGAAGTTCTGTGTTTGGATTGTTTCTATCAATTATTTGAAGAGAATTCTTGACATCTTTGAATATAAAAGTAGGCTTACCTTTTTCATATGTATTTTGAAGTCATTGTATTAAGTGAATAAACATTTTGTTATGTCTAAAAAAATGATTATAGAAAAAAGACAATATGGGATTAAGAAGCCACATATCACTTTAGTGATCATTACAGTCTTATAGCCCCATTTAATTAACACCAACTACTCACATAAAGTACCCTTGAGTCCTTGGTGATTTATGTGGAAGAGAAAGTAATTAATGAATAAGACCAAGATGTCAGATTGTACAATAGAAAGAAACAGGTGCCGGAGGACTGACCTGCCAGAGGTCTCCAGCTGGAGAAAAAGAGCCCCAATGTGGATGAAAACAATTCCCCACCTAGCATGGGAAAAACAATAGAGAGAAAAGAGAAAAACAAAATAGCAATCACTGGTTGTCAGCAATTAAGCTTCTTGTTCTAATTGTGTCACTAAAGACGCTTTAGTGACCTGTGGCCTTAAAACGGGAGGCTAACAATTTCATGTGATCTGAGGATCAGGAGGGGAGAGGTGAGATCAGGTCATAATCAATGGGATGTCAGAGCCAGAAGTGATAGAAAGCTAATAGAAAATTGAGCTGAGATAGACTGAAAGGATTTCCCTGGCCATTGCCAAAGCATCAGGTACATTCTGTATATGGCTGGTGAAAGATGAGCCCTTTAGTTCAATTGTGATGCATGTCTGAACACTTTTTGACCTCTGGAGATCCCAGGATACTGAATACACGTATAATAGGCTCTCAAAGTCCTACATGTAATCAGGGAAAGGAACAGAGCTTAATTAACAGGTAGAAAGAAGACAGTGCAAACTAAGATAACTCAGAAAGAACCCACACCTACTGCAACTACACAGTTAATGATTGATGTGTGTGAACATTGTTCTCTGTTCTCAGTACAACTTTGCAGGAAGCATTCTCATTCTATCTTAAATATTTCCAGGAATACCTGAATATGTTTTCTTGAAATAGTTCATGTTATTAACTACCTGAAGAATTCATATGATGGATGTGTTCTTTGAATTAGGCATAATATTAGCAACCCAAAACAAGTATGTGTTTATGCATGTCAACTTAAGAGATGGGAACAGCAATGAGGCTAATTTCAAAATATCAGAAATTCCAAAAATAATTTATGAGCTGCTTTGGAATTCAATTTAATCCAAGCAATTTTTATTTAGTTCCTTCTACAGACAGATGCATTTAATGTATTCTTAGAGATACAAAAAGGAGAGTTAAGGATTTCCTGACCCTTGTGGACCTTGCAGTCAAGTAGTTGATGGACAACTCTAATAGAGGGCAGACTAAATAAACACTAAAGGAAAGGCTCATATAGGGTGTCTTGGAGTTTCAGAGAAGAGAAATCACACTTCTCATATGTCTCATCAAATGTAAGGTGTTGTCAGTTGAAAAATACCCCATTATTTCATACACCACTACAAAAAAAGAACTCTGATAAGTAAACTATGACATGTTATTGATGGTAAGAGCCATCCCTCTTGCACAGATGTTAAAAATTTGGATAAAAGTTATTGTACAGTTGATGAAATGTGGTAATTGAAGAATTTCGATAGGTTGAAATAAGAGAAAAAGCCCACAAAGTAGGGGTCCTTCTGTTTTTTATATACTACATACATTCTTTGATTACTTATTTCTATGACTTCAAACACTACCTCTAGAATCATAAGTCACAAGACTTCATCTCCTGCCAGAACTTCTAAAATGCAAAGTCTTATATCCAACTTTGTTTCACTCATTTCCTTCACATATATGTAGTATCTATCTCATTCTGTGCACCGGGTACAGTTCTAAGTGTTTTACATTGTGTCCATAAATGGTATTATTGTTGCTGTTATCCCCATTATACAAAGAAGCTAGTTATCTTGCCCAAGGTTATACATCTAGTCAGTGAACAACTTAACAGCTCCCATTTTCCTTTAAATGTCCTGAAGTATCTAAAATTCTAAATATCCCCAACTGCATTCACTGCTCCCAATAAACAGGCTTCTCCTCAGGTTTTCACAGCATCTCCGTCCTTATAGTCACTCAAGTCAAGTCTCTCTTCCCTATTCACCATATCTTAATTATTGCTACGTTGTCAGTCATTTCTTTTTCTTTCCCCGTGATCTTTCCCTTGTTTCAGTATTTGACAAATCTATGTGGTTATTAAAACTTACTAGAGAAAATTTCTTAATGATAAAGATTTCAAAGCTCTTCCTCTGGAGTTTCTGATTCAGTGATTTGGGATGAGATAGGATCCATAAATGCATATTTTAAGCACCTTAGATGATGTTCATGCCCAGGCAAGTTGGGGTATAGTGCTGTGTCTGTTAAAGTTCTTTGGCTATAAGCCAACAGAGGCCAACTCTGGCTAACAAGCGGGAGAGACTAACAAGTGGGAAAGGATGAGTTTATTGGAAAGATATGACTAGCACATAGACTTCTTTTAAAAGCTAAGCAGCTAAGAAAAGGTTGGAAATTGAGTATCTGTGGGTACCCAGGTAGCAGTTACTAATGAGCATCAGAGGCCAGTAAGGATGAATTAGTTCCAATCTTTATGTCACTCAGTTCAAATCTCAGATTCTAGAGAATGTTTCAGGGGATTAGAATGGCTCACATTCCCAAACCCTTGGTAGAAGGGAAGTGTCCATCTATATTGACAGTCTCAACAGAATTGCATCCACTGTAGAAGAGATACTTTTCCAAAAAGAAAATCAAGATGCTGTCCACAGAAGAAATGGGGGTTGATGTTGAACAGACAAAACCAGCAGGAGCTCACTACAAAAACCTAAATACAGAGTCCAAGTCGTCATTCTTTCTGTGTAGAGACATATGTACCCTTTCTAATCTCCCTTTGTTCCTGCACTATCAACGTGAACTTCCTAAAGCATATATCCGATTGTCTTACTTTCCTAATTAATCTTAGTGGATCCACCCCCTGCCTGAAAAATAAAACTGAGCTTCCTAACAGGCTTACAAGTTCTGCAGTGAACTGACCCCTGCATACTTCTTCAATGTCATCTTTCACTGTTTCCCCTTTCCCACTTATACTTCAGTCATAAAGCCAGAGTCATCCTTCAGTATCCATGAGGGTATGTTCCAGGACCCACCAGAGATATCAAAATCCATGGGTATTCTTATGGCTTGTATTTAGATGTTGCCTCCAAAGCCTCATGCTTTTTCATAGGTGGCTAAATCTGGAGTGTATGATTAATTCATGGTAGGGCTAGGCCCAAGAGCACTAGGATTAAGAGCATGAGTACTACCCTCCCTAAGTAGTCTGAATAAGATAAAAGAGGCAGAAAGATGCTGTTAAGGTCTCTTGTTGCTTTGCTACTCTCTGTCTGCTATGAACTGTTACCCTTCTGTCACAGCTGGCCTTGAAGCCAGATTATTATGGACTGAAACTTCTATGGCCTGTAAGCCAAATAAACCTTTCCCCCTTTTAACTTTAGGTGTTGGATATTTTGTCTCAGCAATGAGAAAAGTAACTAAGACAGATGTTTCTAGTCCCTTATATGGAATGGCGTAGAATTTGCATATAACCTATACACATCATTTCTCATATACTTTAAATTATCTCTAGATTACTTTGAACACATAATATTATGTAAATACTGTATAAAGTTGTTATATTGTAGTTTTAGGGAATAATGATAAAAAATTTATACATATTCAGTACAAATGCATATTTTTCTCAAATATTCCTATATGGAACCTTTGGATACAGAGGGTCCACTTTATTTGTACTTCTTCAAAAATACTATATATGCCTGTGCATTCACTTATTGTTTTGTTTATCAGTGCACAGTAAGTAAAGTCTTACCATAACCCAGGTATTGCAAGTACAACTGGGATCAAAACAAACTAGTCCCTACACTCATGAATCTTATATTCAGGGGATGAGATAACAAATAATCACAGAGAAAAATCAGTTATTTTAAGTGCTTCAAAATAAATTTAAATGCTTCCATGAGAAAGCATTAATATGGATGGGAGAACCTTAAGGGCTTCCCTCAGAAAGTGACATTTGAGCTGAAGACGTTGGCTGCACTGGGAAAAGAGAGGTTTCCAGTAGTGGTAGAACAGAGTGGAAAGTGGCATTGCCAAAGAATGAAGAGACCATGACAAGAACTTAGAGAGAAACAGAATGGTATGAGTTTTCCCCAACAGGTATAAGTAAATCAAATAAGAAATTTATATTTGAAAGGACACCTTGGACATGTTGATTTTTAAGCACGGAAATAAATACAGGTGTCAATGACCTCTGCTCAGCTGGAAATACTAGTGTGTCGATTTCATGAGATATCAAGCCAAGGATATTGATTTGGGAGTCAAAAGCAGAGCTTAACTGACAGGGTAGATGATATTGCTGAGGAACAAATCAGGCAGAAGCAGCCTGAATATAACTTGAGAAAAGATCACAAATAAGATGGAGACAAACAAGGAGAGAGACAAGAGAAGAGAAGAGAAGAGAAGAGAAGAGAAGAGAAGAGAAGAGAAGAGAAGAGAAGCAAAGCGAAGAGAAGAGAAGAGGTCAGTCTAGGAGACAGGAAGAGACTGCTAACAGTTAAGGGTTGAAGAAAATTTCAAGGAGAAAAATGTTGGTCAGTGTCAATTGCCAGTATTAAATGCAGAGGTAAAGAACAATGATCAAGAAAAGCTTTCACATCTGGTAGTGAGAAACTCACTGGGGATCCAAAAGAACACTTGCACCTAATGGATGAGATGCAACCTAGTAGGTAGGTGATTTCAAAAGGAGGCAAGGGTTGTAGATATGTTTTCAAGAATTTTATCAGGTCTGTGAGGAAGAACCACAGTATTATAGCAGAAGCAAGAAAACCGATTTTTAAATGAAATTTTAAAGTAATGAGAGAATATACTTAATGGAATAAGTCAAGATATAAGTTGCAGGCCTTTAGAGGAACCAATTTCTGAAGGAAGCCAGAGGAAAGGGGATCCTTAATAAATATAATACTCATATATAAGCAAATTTAATTTCAGGGAACTTGATTTCAGAATCTCAACTCTCAACAAATGTACTGTAATGATAAAGATTTTGAGATTGCTACAATGGAAGTTAGAATATTCACATCACTTAGCCTAAAATAGAAAAAGAATTTGAGGGTGTCTTTTTCAAGTGGGCAAAAGAAAGAGGCTATATGGGAGCAGTGATGATTTGGGAATCTACTGTGTGAAAAATTCAATAGGGAACTAATAAAAGATTAACCAAAAGATTGAATCTATGACACGGGAAGAGAAATCTGAGTATCACAGTAAAATTGTGCTTATTTTTCTTGAACCTCTCAATATGGATCCAGATGCTGAAATACTTAGATGTAAAATTAAGGGCAAGGGAGATGGATCTAACATCGCAGCTTCATAAAGTACTCAAGTGGTATTCCTACCATGATATCCCTATGTCAGTATGTCAGTGCTCTGCTCACCTGAAGGTTGAAAATAGTAAGTATCCATCTCTAATTCTCTGAAATTATACAAGAAGATAGAGGTAAAGGGAATTGACTTTTTTTTCTGTCTAGCATATTCACTGCCATCAGAGAATCAAGATTATAGCCAAGGTTTTATATAGGCGCTATTAGAAGTAAGTTATATATTCTTATTGGTGGCCATAAGGGTTTGCCCTCTTATTAAATATATAACCATCATTATATTAGTTACTTATGGGTATTTTGTCCCCCTATGAAATCATCAGCTTTAGAAGACAAGGGCTATGTGTTGTTCATATCTATATTTCCAATACCCAGAACTATACCTAGAGTTTCAAAAATGTATGTCTTTGAGTTGAATTACTGTAAATGACAAAGACCTCTTGCCCAACTTCTTAGAAATTATGTGTAATTCAAATAATTATTGATTTTAAATAAATATTTATACATGGACAAGTCAGTTTCAATATCTTCGCTTTAGTTTTTTAAGCAAATTATGGAGACAATTGCAATGCTTCAATAAACATAATGCTTCTGTATAGTTTAGAATTTGATTTATGCAGCACATTTCAGAGGATCAAAGTTCAGCTTTTCAAAATTGAATTCTAATAATTAAACCCTACTGTCATACTGTAAAAATATCTTAATGTTAATGCCTTCTAAATAATAACTGAAAAGTAGAAAACTATTTTTCCAACTATAAGGATTCTAAACATCAATACTAAATTATTACATTATTATTCTTTTTTAAAGTTATAAGAAGGAAACTAATAAATAATTCTCTACCTAATGAATCATCTGAGTCTTATGTAAACATTATTTCTTACAAAATAACTGTTTCCCTCCCTTGACTTGTACTTGCTTCTCCTTTTTAATTTGATACAGGTTAAATTTTAGTCCTTAAGTTCACACAACCTGAAATTTAATTATCTTATATTTCCTTTTTGCATCCAGAATCCAATCATATCATAGTAGATGCATTTGAAATGGCTGTACATTTCAAATTTGGTGTTTCCTAAGTGGATTATAAGATTTAATGTGCTATGGATTAGTTATTTCTGTTTACTTAATTTTTTCTTGCTGTTTAACTTTCCTTCCATCTTGTAAACTACATTTTCAGAGAACACATATTATCTATTTAAGTTATTTATGTGGTTTTGAAGAAGTTTATTTTTCATATCTGTGGTTCATTGCTCTCAGATATTTTGGACTCTGGTCCTCTATTCATGTAGTCTTTTTAAAAAATTCTTTTGTTTTGTTCATATGCTATTGATTTTCTCAAAAATATGTTTAAAGCAGACTTGTAAGTGGTTTTTAGGAAATGGCCAAGCAACCACAATTGCATTTGGCCTACAACATCTTTACAGTCCAGTGATAGTCAAGGTTCTAAGCCCTTTACCACATGGGCCAATTTATGTCTCACCCTTTACAGATGACAAACCTTACCGATGACCTTGTTCAAAATTTATACAAATGTATATTTCTCTGCACTAGAGAAATTAGGTGAAAACATATGTATGAATAAAACCAAATTCAACCCCATTGCTAAAAAATAATTAGAGCCCAGCATTGTGGCTCATGCCTATAATCCCAGCAGTCTAGGAAGCTGAGGTAGGAGGATGGTAAGTTTGAACCCAGCCTGGCCAACTTACTGATTGAGACCCTATCTCAAAATAAAATTAAATTAAATTAAATTAAATTTTAAAAGGGCTAGGGATGTAGCTCAGTGCCAAGGGATTCAATCCCTAATACTAGGAAAAAGTATTTCAATGTATGTGTTCTGTCACTGATGGAATAGTCAAGAAAGAAATTTATTCAACGAAAGTTATGGATTTCCTTCTATGTTCCTAACATTCTTAGTTACTGAGGATACATACTGAGCAGAAAAGATTTCTATAGTCTTCATGGAATTTTCATAATTATAGATCTCCATAGATAAAGAACATGCAAAGTAAGACATGTAATATGTTACACCTAGATACACACTAAGGGAAGATATCTCTGAGAACACCTATTAGGCAACAGATTCAATATGGTAAAAAAGAAGACACAGTTCCTCCCGTAAGGGAGCTCACAGTCCAGTGGGGAAAACAGATACTAAAGAAGCAATCACCCATCCAATAAGTGTCCTAAAAAGAAAAGAGTCTAATACAAGCAAGTATTACAGGAGTGCTAACTCAAGCATCAGGGAAAACTCTGAAGAAGAAACATTCAAAATGAAGCCTAATGGATGATGAGTTAGCAAGATGAAAACAAGGGACATCATTTCAAGTGAAACAATAGGGTTATCTCAAGAAGCTCAGTCAAAGGTATAGCATCAAAGATTTCAGGAGTCCGTTAATACCATTCTTTCCAAATGACCCATTTTACATGTGGGAAATCAAGCAATAGCAAAAGTATGTGATTTGAGATTTTTCCAATATGTATGAATAGTGGAGGAGTCACATCTAAGAAACTCAGAGAAGAACAACTAAAAACACAGGTAAATGGAAGGAGAGGAACAGGTGTAAATAATCAATTTGCAAGAAGAGACTTGTAGACCAAACAAAACATACACATAAGAGTTTGAAAGAGGGGAAGCAGCCCAATATTGGCTGGCCCACAGGAGCTTTGTCTGTGTCCATCATGAGAGCAGCCATTTTGAGAAGTTCTCAAGTAGCTGGCAAGATCTAAACAACATGGCAGAGTACAGCCACACAGGATAGGCTTAGGGTATATGGGCCCTTCACTCCCTCATCCCCTCTCTAAACACAGAGGAGCCATGATACTGTACATAGAAGATCCCAAAACCTCCACCAAAGGACTCCTAGATTTAATAAACAAATTCAATAGCATAGCAGGATGCATAGTCAACAATCAAAAATCAATAGCATTCCTTTGCACAACAAACTCACAGAGAAATTAGGGAAACAACATCTTTCACAATAGCATCAAGGAAAATAAAATAATTGAAATCAGTCTAATGAAGGAAATGAAAGACCTTTATATTGAAAACTATGGTGCTCTCAAAAAAGGGGGATCAAAGAGGATATCAGAAAATGAAAAGATATGCTCTGTTCTTGGATATGCAAAACCAATATAGTGAAAATGACCATCCTTCCCAAACTGTTATATAGATTTAATTCAATTCCAATCAAAATACTAATATCATACCTCACAGAACTAGAGAAAACAATCCCAAAATTCATATGGAACCAGAAGAGGCCTGGTATAGCAAAAACAATGCTGGCCAACAAGGGCAAGGCACAGGGCATCACAATCCTTGATTTGAAGTTATACTACAAAGCTACAGTGATCAAACAACATAGTACTGGCAAAAACGGCAGACTCAAGGATCAGTGGAACAGAATATAAGTTCCAGAAACAACTCCAACCACACTTAGCTACATTATCATTAGCAAAGGGACCAAACACCTTCACTGGAAGAAAGATAGCCTCTTTAATAAATGGTGCTGGGGAAACTGGCTTTCCACATGCTGAAGATTAAACTTAGACCCATATCTCTCACCATGTACTAAACTAAACTTGAAATAGATGAAAGATCTAAATATTAAAACAGACACATTTAATCTGCTGGAAGATGGATTAGGTAAAACTCTTGAAGACACAGGTGTTGCCACTTTATGAACAAAACACTGATCCCACAGGAAATATTAGAAAGAATCAACAGCTAGGATCACAACATATTAAAAAGCTTTTTCACAGGAAAAGAAACCACCAATAGTGTGAAGAGAAAACCCACAGAATGGGGAAAAATTTATTTGCTACTCCTCAGACAATGGACTAATATCCAGAATTTATAAAAAACTTTTTAAAAAATCAGACTTCCCAAATTTAAAATCTCAGTCCAAAAATGAGTATATGAAGTGAATAGACATTTCTCAGATGAAGAAGTAAAAACAGCAAATAAATATATGAAAAAATGTTCAACATTACTGGTTATTTAAGAAATGCAAATTAAGACAACAGTGAGCTTCCATCTCATTCCAGAAAGAATGGCTATCATCAAGAAATCAACCAATTACAAATGTTGGTGAGGCTGTGGAGGAAAAGGAACTCTTCTCCATTGTTGGTAGGAATGTAAATTGGTACAACCACTATGGAAATCAGTGAGGAGATTTCTCAAAAAACTAAAACTCGATGTTTCATTTGACCCAGCTATTCTTGTTCTATGTATCTTCCTGTAAGAGTTAAAAGCACCATACCACAGTGATATATACATACCCATGTTGATAGCAGCACAATTTGTAATAGCTAAATCTTGGAAACAGCCCATGTGCCCATCAGTGAATGAATGGTTAAAGAAGAAGTGGGTTTTATATAAAATGGGGTATTAGTCTGCAATAAGGAAGGATTAACTTGAGATATTTCTAGGTAAATGGATGCACCACAAGACCATAATTTTAAGTAAAGTAAATCAGACACACAAGTTTAAATATTGTATTTTCTCTCTTATGTAGAAAATCTCAATGGGTAAATAAGGAGCAAAATGGATGATAGGTATTGGGAAGTAGGAAAAGCATGTTCAAGGGGAAAGGGGGAAAAGCATGGGAAGGAGAACAAGGGAAGGGGGAGTAGGAAGGGAAGGGAGGGAAAAGAGATTTTTTTAAAAAGAGAATGGAAGGAAAACTGTAAACAAAGCTTTGAAAGGGGGAAGGGAAGAATAGTTGAAGGGAGGGGAGTGGAATGGGGAAAAAAAGAGGAATTAAGATATATTATGTACAGATACAAATTCCCTACGAAGAATGTGATCATTATGTGTCAAAAACATGTACCAGTAAAAAAAGAGCAGAAAAACAAAAATAGAGAGGAGATATTATGTTTGTATTTATTTATATGCAATTAGTGAAATAATCAAATATTTATGTTGGAACATGGCAGAGATAATTCACTATAACCATAATTAGGTTTAAACCTGAAATATTTGAGTGATGGCTAATTATCTTAATAAATAAAGTTGCAATTGTTTGCCTTTATTACTCAATATGAGTACTTTTTTCTTACTTGTAAATAATGAACCGACCTGTCAATAATTTCACATTAAAAATGTCAGATTTGGAAGAGAGTAGAATTTGATGCTGAAGTTTTAGAGGTTTTAGAAATGTCAACAATTTCTTGCCCTGCTTTAAGAAGAAAATAATCACATATGTATTTAGAATTTTGAGAAAGTGTAGACACTCACCTTTTTTGTGTATTTTTCTAATTCCCTTTTTTTCCCATTAAGTTTATTGGTACATTTTAGGTGTACAATACAGTTACATTCATCATTGGGATCTTGTACCTTTACATGTTGTATCTTGGTTCTTAATTTTCCCCCATTCCCCTGCCCTCCCTTCACACCCTCCACCCTTCTCTATTTACAAAGAATTTATTTCCATTTATTTCTTTTCTCATATTTTTTCTTTTTCCTTTCCTTTCTCCTACCCCTTCCACTTCCCCTACTCCTTTAGAAATGTTATTCCTATTTCACAATATCAATTATACATTTTGATCCTTATTTACACCTTTAGTTTTTCACACCAGAGAAACCGGTATTTTCATGTGTGTCCTATTTATTTCACTTAAGGGTATGGCCTCAATGTGCATCCATTTAGCTATAAATGTCTCTAGTATCTTATTGTTTATGGCTCAGTAGTACTCCACTTCATTAAAAAAAAAACATAAAACAAAAAAAAAAAAACATCTTCTTTATCCAGTCTCCGCTTGATAGGCAATTGGGTTGTTTCCAATTTTTAGCTATTACAAACTGTGCCATTATGAACATGGGTGCACGTATATCACTTTTAATTCTTTTGGGAAGAAACTCAGCAGAGGAATAACTGGGTCAAATGGGACTTCTAATCATAGTTTTTTGAAGTGTCTCCATATTGATTTCCAAAGTAGTTGCACCAGTCTGCACTCCCACCAACAATGAAGGGTTCCTTTCTCTCCACAACCCCACCAGCATTTCTTACTGGTTGATTTCATGATAGCAACCATTCTATCCGTGGTGAGGTGGAATCTCAGCATTGTTTTCATTTGTGTCTCTTGAATGACCAGGATACTGAACAATTTTTCATATATTTCTTTGATGCTTTTACTTCTTTGTCTGAGAAATATCTGTTCATTTCAGATGCCCATTATTGAATTGGGTCTTAAACTGGGGGGTCTGATTTTTTTTAGTTCTTTATATATTCTAGATAGTAGGCCTTTGACTGAGGAACAGCTAGTAAAATTTTTTTCCCACATTGTAGGTTGTCTCTTAGCTCTGTTGGTGGTTTCTCTTGCAGTCCAGAAGATTTTTAATAAGCTGAGATACCAGTTGTAGATTCTTTGTGCTAGTTCTCGCACTACTGAGGTTTTGTTCATAAACTCTTTTCCTAAGCCATTGTCTTTGAGAGTTCTACCTAACTTATCTTCTAGCAAGTTTAGTGTTTCTGTTCTAATATTTAGATCTTTAATCCACTTTGATTTTAGTTTAGTGCATGGTGAAAGGTAGGGGTCTAGTTTTAATCTTTGGCAAGTTGAAATCCAGTTATTCCAACACCATTTCTTAAGAGGCTGCCTTTCCTCCTTTATCAAAGATGAAGTAAATGAGTATGTCTGGAGTTGTTTCTGCATCTTCTTTTTTGATTTTTTCTTAAATTTTTTTATTGGTACATTTTAGTTATACAATACATTTATATTTCTCAATGGGAATTTGTACCTTTGCATGATGTATCTTGGTTCTTATTTTTTCCCCATTCCCTGCCCTCCTTTCACCCCCCACCCTTCCCTATTTACAAAGACTGTTTCCATTTTTTCAATTTCTCATAATTTTTCCTCTCCCTTCTTTCCTTTCCCCTGTCACTCCCACTTCCTCTACCACTATGGACCTTTTCTTCCTATTTCGCATTATCAATTATTCATTTTAATCATTGGTACATTTTAGGTATACAATGTAATGACATTCACCATTGGAAATTTACACTTTTACATAATCTCTCAGTTCTTATTTTATCCCCAGTCCCCTACCCTCCCTTCAACCCCACCATCCCTCTCTATTTACAAAGACTTTGTTTACATTTTTCCATTTTCTGATATTAATTCCATTCCCTTCTTTCCTTTTCCCTAGCCCTCCCACTTCCCCCTTCCCTTTTCTGCTTTTCTTCCCATTTCACACTATTCATTATACCTTTCAGTCCTTATTTACACTTTCAGTTTCTCACAACAGAGAAACTATTCGGTATTTATACATGTGTGTCTTATTTATTTTACTTAAGAGGACTGCCTCAATGTGCATCCATTTAGCTATAAAAATCTCTAATTTCTCATTCTTTATGGCTGAGTAGTACTACATCTTATTAAAAAACCACATCTTCTTTATCCAGGCTCCAGTTGATGGGCAATTGGGCCTCTTTCAAGTTTTAGCTATTACAAATTGTGCCGCTATGAACAAGGGGCCACGTATATCACTGTAGGATGATTCTTTTAATTCTTTGGGGAACATACCCAACAGGGGAATAGCTGGGTCAAATGGGCTTTCCAGTCCTAGTTCTTTGAGGTATCTCCATACTGATTTCTGTAGTGGTTGAACCGGTCTACACTCCCACCAGTAGTGGAGGAGGGTTCCTCTTTCCCCACAGCCCCGCCAGCATTCGTTATTGATTGATTTCATGATAGCAGCCATTCTTTCTGGAGTGAGTTGGAATCTCAGTGTTGTTTTCATTTGCATCTCTCGAATGACCAGTGATGTTGAACATTTTTTCATATGTTTATTTGCCATGTCTACTTCTTTGTGTGAGAAATGTCTGTTCACTTCAGATGCCCATTTTTGGATTGGGTCTTTAAATTTGGGAGGTCTGATCTTTTTAAGTTCTTCATAGATTCGAGATAGTAGGCCTTTGTCTGAGGAACAGCAGGTGAAGATTTTTCCCACATTGTGGGTTGTTTCTTCACACTACTGGTAGTTTCTCTTGCTGTGCAGAAGCTTTTTAATAAGAAGAGATCCCACTTGTTGATAGTTTGTGCTATTTCATGGACAACTGAGCTTTTGTTCAGGAAATCTTTTCCTACACCAATGTCTTCAAGAGTTCTGCCTAACTTCTGTTCCAGCCAGTTCAGCATTTCTATTTTAATATTTAGATCTTTAATCCATTTCGATTTTAGTTTACTGCATGGTGAGAGATGTAGGTCTAGTTTTAATCTTTGGCAAGTTGAAGCCCAATTTTTCCAGCACCATTTATTACAGAGGCTATCTTTCCTCCAGTGAAGGTGTTTGGCTCAGTGTCAAAGATGAGATGGCTGAGTGTGTCTGGAGTTGTTACTGCATCTTCTAATCTGTTCAGCTGCTTATTTGCCAGTACTATGCTGTTTTTATCACAGTAGCTTTGTAGGATAGTTTCAAGTTGGGGATTGTGATACCCCCCTGCCATGTCTCTGTTACCTACAATTGTTTTTGCTATTCTGGGTCTCTTCTTGTTCCAAATAAATTTTTGGATTGTTTTCTCAAGGTCTGTGAAGTATGCTGCTGGGATTTCAATTGGGATTGCATTGAATCTGTATAGCAGTTTTGGAAGTATGGCCATTTTCACTATATTAATCCTTCCTACCCAGGAGCAGGCGATGTCTTTCCATTTTCTGATATCATCTTCAATCTCTCTTTTCAGAGTGCTATAGTTTTCAGAGAAGGGGTCTTTGATTTCTTTCACTAGGTTGATTCCTAGGTATTTCAGTTTTTTGGAAGCTATTGTGAAAGGAATTGTTTGCCCTATTTCTCTCTCCATGAGTCTGTGGTTTGCATAGAGGATCTTGTATCCAGCTACTCTACTGAATTTGGTTATTAAGTCTAGAAGATTTTTGGTGGCATTCTTGGGGTCTTCTATATAGAGTAACATGTCGTCTGCAAATAATGACAATTTGGCTTCTTCATTTCCTATCTCTATTCCTTTTATTTCTTTCTCTTGTCTAATTGTCATGGCTAATGTTTCTAAAACTATATTGAACAACAGTGGTGACAGTGGACATCCTTGTTTTGTTCCTGATTTTAGTGTGAAGGATTTCAGTTTTTTACCATTTTGTACGATACTAGCTGTTGATTTTTCATAGATTGAGGTAGAGAGCATTTATTCCAATTTTTTGTAGGGTTTTTATCATAAATACGTGTTGGATTTTGTCAAATGCTTTTTCTGCATCTATGGAGATAATCATATGGTTTTTGTCCTTGGCTCTATTGATATAGTGTATTACATTGATTGATTTGCATATGATAAACAATCCCTGCATCCCTGGGATGAATCCCACTTGGTCAGGGTGTATGATCTTCTTGATGATCTTCTGCATTCTATTTGCCAGTATCTTATTAAGGATTTTTGCATCTATGTTCATGAGTGAGATTGGCCTATAGTTCTCTTTTTCAGTTGGGTCTTTCTCTGCTTTGGGGATCAAGGTGATGCTTGCTTCCAGGAATGAATTTGGGAGTATTGTTTCCCTTTCAATTTCACTGAAGAGTTTAAACAGTAGCGGCCATAGTTCCTCTCTAAATGTCTTGTAGAATTCAGCAGTGAGGCCATCAGAACCTGGGCTTTTCTCAGTTCGTAAGTTTTTAAATACTTTTTCAATTTCATTGGTTGATATTGTGTTGTTTAGAATTTTTAGGTCCTCTTCATTCAACATTGGTAATTCAGACATGTCTAGGAATCTGTCTATTTCTTCTGTGTTTTCCATCTTATTGGCATATAGTTGTTTGAAGTAGGTATTGATGATCCTCTGGATTTCTGCTGGATCTGTTGTAATTTCACTGTTTTCATTCCTAATGGCATGGACTTGGGCATTTTCTTTCCTTTTTCTGATAAGGTTGGCTAAAGGTTTGTCAATTTCGTTTATTATTTCAAAGAACCAACTCTTGGTTTTATTCATTTTTTGTATAGTTCTCTTAGTCTCCATTCCATTGATTTCTGCCCTGATATTTATAATTTCCTCCCTTTTATGAGTTTTGGGTTTGTCCTGCTCTTCTTTTTGTAGAAGCTTGAGGGTCAGCATCAGGTTGTTTAATTGACCTCACTCTGTTTTCCTAATATGAGTATTCACTGCTATGAATTTCCTTCATAAGACTGTTTTTGTATTGTCATTGTCATTTAATTGAAGGAACTGTCTGATTTCTTGTTTACATTACTCTGTGACCCATTGGTTATTCAGAAGTGTGTTGTTCAATTTCCACGTGTTTATGAAATTTTTCTGGTTTCTTTTGCTATGGATCTCCAATTTCATAGCACCATGCTCTGATAATATACAGGGGATAACTTCAATTCATTTGCACTTACTTAAACATGTTCTATGAGCAAGTATGTGGTCTATTTTGGAGAAAGACCCTTGTGCAGCTGAGAAGAATGTGTATTCTGATTTTGTGGGGTGGAAGACTCTGCAAACATCTGTTAAATTCATTTGTTCAAGAGGTCAATTGAGTTCCAGTATTTCATTACTTATTTTTTATCTAGTTGATCTATCTATTTGTAACAGTGGGGTATTGAGGTCCCCCACTACTATTGTATTAGTGCATATATGACTTTTCATGTCCGTTAATATTTGTTTTATATAGTTGGGTGCACTAGTGTTTGGTGCATAGATATTTATGATTGTCATCTCTTCCTCTTGGATTCTTCCCTTTACAAGGATGTAGTGTCCTTCTTCATCTCTCTTAATCAGTGTTGGTTTGAAATCTACCTGATCTGCAAAGAGGATAGCTACTTCTGCTTTTTGGGGGGTTCCTGTGGCATGGAGTATTGTTTTCCACCCTTTAACTTTCAGTCTATGAGTTTCCTTTTGAATTAAGTGTGTTTCTTGTATGCAGCATATTGTTCGATCTTGCTTCTTGACTCATTCTGCCTGTTTCTTCTGATTGGTGAATTGAGACCATTAAAATTGATGGTTATAACTGATATGTATAGAGTTATCATTGTCATGACTTTTTCTTTTTGTTGGATTCTCCCCCTTTACATTTAATTTCTTGTCACGCCAGATGGGTTCATTCTGCTGGGCTTCCTGGGATTGTGATCCTCATTGTCTGTTCTTAGGATATTGTCTAAAGTACTTTGGACTGCTAGTTTGGTATTAATGAAGTTCCTAATGTGCTCTTTGTCATGAAAATATCTTATTTCTCCAACAATTTTGAAAGATAGTTTTGCAGGGTGCCTCAATCTGGGTTGGAGGCTGTTTTCCTTAAGGGCTTGGAATACATCACTCCAAGCTCTTCTTGCCTTGAGGGTTTGCGTTGAGAAGTCTTCTGTGGTTCTGATGGGTTTTCATTTGTATGTGATTTGTTTCTTTTCTCTAACTGCTTGTACTTTGTTCTTCTGTTGGGTTTCTGGAATCTTAACAATTATATGCTTATGTGTAGATTTTTTTTTTGATCAACACTATTTGGAGTCCTACATGCCTCACTTATTTGTATGTCAAGTTGTTTTCCCCTGCTTGGGAAGTTTTCTGCCATTACTTCTGTGAAAAGTTTTTTATGTCATCTGCACTGTCTCCTGTTTCTTCGTTGACTCCAATCAGTCTTATGTTGTTCTTCTTTGCATTGTCTAGCAGCTGCTGGATTGAGTTCTCATGGTCCCTTACAATTTTGAAACAATTTTTCTTTTCCTCCTCACTAATTGCAATCTTATCTTCTATATCTGAAATTCTGTCTTCACATTGACTCATTCTACTGTTTAGACTTTCAATAGAGTTTTTGATCTCCTGCAGATCTGTTTGTATCTGTTTTATGGATTCCATTTGTTTCCTATGTTGGGATTCCATCATGTTCCTCAGCTCCTCTCTAGATTTATTAATCATGTCTTGCACTATGAGCACAGTCTCTGCTGTTATCCGAGAAATTATTTCTGATTTCACTTTTTCCAGATCCTCTTTTGTTGCCAGTTCAGGGACTCCAGGTGGTCGAGTATCAGAGTGTTCCATCTCATTTCCCTTTGGGGTTACTATAGGTGATCTGGAGGTTTGATTTTGAGACTTGTTTATGTTTTTTCTCATTTAGATGGGGTGGGGGCAGTGCTCTTGGTGCCCATGTGGCTCACCTCCTCTGGGCTGGGAGCAGTGGAATGGTCTCCCAGAAGCCCCTTCCTCTGGGCTGGGAGTGGTGGAATAGCAGCCTGGAAGCTCCTTCCTCTGGACTGGGAGCGGTGGATCGGCCTGCATCTTCTATTCTACTGATCCTTGGGTCTGTTTCTTTGCCAGTATCATGCTGTTTTTATCACAGTGGCTTTGTAGTATAGTTTCAAGTTAGGGATTGTGATACCCCCTGGCATGTCTCTGTTGCCTTGAATTCCTTTTGCTATTCTAGGTCTCTTCTGGTTCCAAATGAATTTTTGGATTGTTTTCTCTAGTTCTGTGAGATATACTGTTGAGATTTCAATTGGGATTGCATTGAATCTGTATAGCAGTTTTGGAAGTATGGCCACTTTCACTATATTGGTTCTTCCTACCCAGGAATAGGGGATGTCTTTCCATTTTATTATATCCTCTTAGATCTCTTTTTTTAGAGTGCTGTAATTCTTCTCAGTATAGAGGTATTTTGCTTTCTTCATTAGACTGATTCCTAGATATTTCATTTTTTTGATGCTATTGTGAAAGGAATTGTTTCTCTAATTTCTCTCTCAGTGAGTCTGTTATTTGTGTTCAAGAAGGCTATTGATTTTTGAGTGTTGACCTTGTATCCAGCTACTCTACTGAATCTGTCAATTAAGTTTAGAAGTCTTTTGGCAGAATTTTTGGGTCTGCTGTGTAGAGTATCATGTCATCAGCAAATAATGACAGTTTAACTTCTTCCTTTTGTATCTTTATTCCTTTTATTTTTTCTCTTGTCTAATTGCTCTGGCTAATGTTTCCAGAACTATATCGGACAGGAGTGATGATAGTGGACATCCTTGTCTTGTTCCTGATTTTAGGCTGGAGGTTTTCAGTTTTTGACCATTTGAATGATGTTGGCTGTTGGTTTTTCATAGGTAGCCTTCATCAAGTTGAGATAAATACCATCTATTTCAATTTTTTGCAGGGTGTTTATCATGAATGGGTGTTGGATTTTGACGAATTCTTTTTCTGCATCTATTGAGATGATCGTATGGTTTTTGTCTTTGACTCTGTTAATATAGTGTATCACAGTTATTGATACATGTATGTTGAGCCATCCTTACTTCCCTGGCATAAATCCAACTTGGTCAGGGTGTATGATCTTCTTGATGACCCTCTGTATTCTGTTTTCCAGTATCTTATTGAGGATTTTTCCATCTATGTTCATTAGGGAGATTGGCCTGTAATTCTCTTTTTGAGTGGGTCTTTCTCTGCTTTTGGAATCAAAGTAATGCTTGCTTCCAGGAATGAATTTGGAAGTATTTCTTCCCTTTCAATTTCATTGAAGAATTTAAAGAGCAGTGGCAATAGTTCTTCTCTAAATGTCTTGTCAAATACGGCAGTGAAGCCATCAGGACCTGGGCTTTTCTTTGTTGGTAAATTTTTAATTACATTTTCAATTTCACTGATTGTAATTGGGATATTTCAAATTTTTATATCTTCTTTGTTCAACTCTGATAATTCATATGTATCTATACATCTGTCCATTTCTTCTGTGTTTTCATTTTATTAAAGTACAGGTTCTTGAAGATCCTCTGGATTTCTGCTGGATCTGTTGTGATTTCACCTTTTTTGTTCCTAATTTCATAGATTTGAGCCTTTCCTTTCCTTTTTTTTTTTTTTTTTTTGATAAGGTTGGCTAAGAGTTTATCGATTTTATTTATTCCTTAAAAAAACCCAACTCTTTGATTTGTTGATTTTTGTATTATTTTCTTAGTCTCCATTGCATTGATTTCTCCTCTGATCTTTATAATTTCCTCCCTTGTATGAGCTTTGTCTTGCTCTTCTTTTTCTAGGAGCTTAAGATTCAACATTAGGGTGTTTATTTGAGCTTGCTCTGTTTTCCTAGTGTGGGCATTCACTGCTATGTATTTCCCTCATAGAACTGCTTTCATTGTGTCCCATAGATTCCTGTATGTTGTACTGGAACTATCATTTAACTGTAGAAACTGTCTAATTTCTATTTTTTATTTTTATTTTTTGGTACCGGGGATCGAACTCAGGTCCTTCCACTTTCGAGGCAAGTGGCAGAACCACTGAGCTAAATCCCCGGCCCAAAACTGTCTAATTTCTTTAATTTCCTCTGTGACCCATTGGTTGTTCAGGAGCATGTTATTCAATTTCCATGTGTTTGTGGAGTTCTTGCAGTTTCTTTACTATTGATTTCCAATTTCATACATATCATAAAGTCATGCTATGTCCTCAGTGCAATGACGTGTATGGTTAAACAGATAAACTCCCTGTCCTTTCATTATTATATTAGAGTAGTGGGTCTCAAATCTTTTTATCTCAGGTGTCTTTTACACTCTTATTAAAGGAATAATTATTGAATAATTCAAAGATATGTCAATATTGATCTTAAGGAAATAAAAAAATGAGAAAAATTTGTATGAATTATTTTAAAATGTGTGAATTAATTTATTCAAAAGTAACAGTAAACCCCATTATTCATTAATATTAACTCATCCCATGAAAAATAGCTAAACTTTTCAATGCACAATTTAGTGAGAAGAGAGGCATTGTTTTATACTTTTTGCAAATCTCCTTAGTGTCTGGCTTAACAGATAACAGCAGAATTCTCATCTGCTTCTATATTCAATTTGTTGTAATATGTCATTTTGTTTGAATTTTATGCAGAAAATCATACACAGATATGTAGTTGAAAAGGGGAGGAATATTTAATAGCCTTTTCAGATAATTCAGATACTGTTGTTTTATACTATACCAAAACTTAGCAATGATTTTTCAAATACAATTGCAACTTGAACTCCAAAACCCTATCAATGAAACTTCAGTACTCTTATACTGAAATCCATTGGTTTGGCTTTGAATAGATCTCTTACCTACACAATAACATCTTTGATTAGACCTCTTACCTACACAATAACATCATTCATATTTGGAATATATGACTCACTGAGCTATATGAACCTTCTAAACATTGTATAATTTCATTATAAAATGTCAAAAAAATTACTTCATTAATATCATATATAGTCTCTTCAGAAAAATCATTATTTATTGGGAAGTTATCAGGCTCACAAATAGAGCTACTAGTCTTCCAAAATTCTAATCTTCACTTGAAATCTTGAATTTTTCTTGTTGGCAAAATTTACTGTCAATTGTTTTCCTTAAAGTTACAAGTTCTCTTCATTAATTTTGGAGAAAATGTCTGCCAAAATATTCAAATGTGAATAATCATGGTGTATCAATAATTTATTCAATAAAGAATAATGCTCCATGAAGAAAGTAGCTAATTAGCTTACAATTCAGACATCACCTCACTGCTTCTCAGGATAACCTGGGTTACAGTTCAAAGTGCAGTAGAAGTAAGTGTTCATGGGTACTTTTTGTTTTTGTCACATGGAATAGTAGAGATATATACTCAGGCATTTAAATTAAGAAGATAAAGTTTTGCATGCCACTTCATCAAGAACGTTCTGTGATGACAATGGTTTTACTGCTTACTGCAAATGTATGGCAGTGAAAAATATGACACTAGTGCAATTGGATGGCACCACCTCAACCTAGACTACATCAGTTCACATTCTATTGCTTTTCCACCATCAGCCCAAATGTCAACAGAATGAATGAAGCAAATAACCTCATAGTATTTCTGTGAAAGTAGTATTGAGTTTAAAGAACTGCTGAAAGTGTCTAGAGCATTGGTGGCGAACCTATGGCATTCATGCATGCTACACTGGCTGTTTGTTATCATTGAAAGCTCTGAAAGCTTCACCACTAGTGGTGTACCATCCTTTGAAGTACGCTGAATTAGTATAGTTGCTCCCTGATAGTTATTCTCTGTATTAGTAGATCTATAAATCTGAAATTGTTGGTTTTTATGTAACATTTTAATTTTTTATTTATGTTAATGTTTCTGACTGGCACTTGAACTAGAGCTTTACCTTATCTCATTGATGTTTTCCATGCAAACATCTACTGTGTGTCATTTGCCTCCTGCAAGTTATGATTGATGTGATTTAATTAAATGTTACTTTCAGCCAAACCTTTCAGATTTCTTTTCTGCATTCTTAGTGTTATTTGCTCATTCCCATTTATTTTTGCTCAACCTTAAGAACCTAGAACCTTGCAACTATAAAACTGGAAAGTGTTATGGCTTGTATCTAAATGTACCCCCAAAACTTCATGTGCTTATAGGTGAGCTTTTTGGAGTGGCTGGATCTAGAGTATGTGATACTGGGATGAGGGGTGTGTGGTACTAAATTAGTCCACTTATTGGAACTGACATAGTTCTAGGTGTGGATAAAGGGAAGGCTCACCCTGGGTGTGAGTGACACCACCCAAAAGGCTTGTAACCTGGGTGGAATAAAAGGGAAAAAGAGGCTTGCTTTTCTGCTCCTTCTGCTGCTTGCTGCTTTTCCTGCCTTCTGCCTGCCATGCCATGAACTATTTCTCTTCTGTGATGACCTTGTGCCATGCCAATCTGCCTTGGATCCAGCTGTCTATGGACTGAAACATCTATAAATTGTGAGCCAAAATAAACCTTTCTTCATTAACTTGTGGGTTTGGGGCATTTTTGTCTCAGCAATGAGAAAAAAAACTAAGAGAAAAATTCTCCAAAATAAAGCCAGATTGCTATAACAAAAGAATATGACATGGAATTTTTTAGGTTCTGAGAGCAGTATCTTTATACCTAATACCTTTCTAGACAAAAAAAGTGAATCTGGCAATAATTCTATTCAGATTTTACTAATCTTCAGTGGGATACTTCTGCTGGGTTTTTTTTAACTCCTTATGCAGTAAAGGTTGAATACCCACTGATCCATACCAACTGAGGCCCAGACTATGTAAGTGGTTTATTTGAAGAATGTAACTGTCACTGACAAGGCAGAGCCACTTCTCTATTCAATGGTGTTTTCTCTCATAATGCCTTCTCTTAGAGATGAAAGAAGAATATTGAAGAGTGCAAGGAGAATGATGGAGAGAACTAAGAAAGATATGCTAAAGAGTGAGTAAAAACAGAAACTAGTATGGAAGTTAAAAGAGAATAAAAGAAACAGTGTGCTTAGGGTAAAATGTCAAAAAGCTGAAAGACTCAGCCTCTATAGAGAAAGAGGAGAAAAGAGGAAGTAGACTGAATCAGGGAGGAAGAAGGCAGGGTGACTTAGGAATGAAGAAAGGAGATTAAGAGGATAAGAAAGAGATGAGTAGGAAAGTCACTGGAATAGAATGCCACCCATACTCTTCTTATAATATGAGTAAAATGTTAAAAATAGAATTGTATAAACAGCTTTCTTAGTATGCTTTCTAAGGAAAGATAAGCATCAGGCCATTACTAGACTTAGATATTGTGGATTTGATTTATTGATAAAATGGTTTGAAAAGAGGGGCCCAAAACCAGACTTCAATTTCTTCATGATTCTCCTGAACTTAATATTAAGCAATAACTTTTTCCTTTCCCTCTGTATGGGACAATAATTCAGGAGAACAGTATTCTGGTCCTGTTTAATGCAGCTAGCTAGTCAGGTATGTCACTGGTCATTTATGGACAGTTTTGATAAGAAGTGTCTGTGTACTTGACAATACACATGAACTCATCTTCTGTGGCCCCACTGGTGTCTTTGTTGTTCCCTCAGATAAAGAGCCTTAGGTGCTCTCCTCTGTGTTAATGAGCAAATTCCCTAGGACTTGTCTGTATATTCAGAACTATAATCCTTCTCTTGCCTTATCTGACTCTGATCTCTGATGTTTTGGCCTAAGAGAGTTCGGGACTCCTACAATAAATTTCACTTCCTGATGTTTCATCACCAAGCCTGATGTTCCCTCATTTTTCCTATCTCTGTTTTTTCAGACTCATCTCTATTTAACTCTGCCTTAACAGCTTAATGGGAAGTACCATCAATATTGTCTACTCACATAAGATACATTGTCTCGTACCAGCATCAGCTCCATGGTATTTACCTGACCTGCTTCTTGGGAGGTTTCTTTTTTTTTTTCCTCCAAAATTTAAGCAGTTTTATTGCTAGGTGTGGTGACACACACTGTAATCCCAGCACTTGGGAGGCTGAGGTAGGAGGATCACAAGTTCAAGGCCAGCCTAAACTACACAACAAGACTCTGTCTCAAAAAATAAAAAACAGGGGCCAGGGATTTAGCTCAGTGGTTTCACCGCCTGCTGCGCAAGTGCAAGGACCCAAGTTAGATCCCTGGTACTAAATAAATAAATAAATAAAACCTTAAACAGTTTTCTTTGAGTTCTCTACTAAACCAAAACCAAAATAAAGGCATAATTATGTCTGAAATTAGTTTTCTGATGCTAAACAGACTATCCTTTCAGCTCTGGCTTTGCTGGGATTCTAGTTGAGCTTTTTCTTTTGGAACAATTTATGTTATCCATTTCTGTTGAGATCCCAAAGCTAAGGTCAGAGTGTAAAGTGCCCATATATCTTAAAGAGAGATTAGAGCTAGACCATCCATGCAGAACTTTGTAAGGGGTAGCTCCTAACCAGTTCTGTGCCCAAATCCATCACCTGTCTATATGTGACACAGGGCTCCAGGGAGAGAGACATTAGTGTCTCTTTCCAAAGAGAGTTGTGTCAGCCTAACTTAGGAATAGGAAAAACACCTCTTGATTTACATACCTGGCCCAGTGGTAGTTCTTTGGCCTCAGGCGGACTATAAGTATACTTCATCAGAGAACATGACCTATGTCCCTTGAAGTCTGTCAACCACAGTATAAGATATGGATTTTGCCTGGAAAGGACTAATGAAAGGGTAGATTGGAGCTGCCTTTAAAATTGAATGAGGTGAGAAAGCACTGTGCTATAAAGTTACAACTTTTACTGACGGCAGAGCAAGGTTCCTATTTCTCTTGGGTTAGTTACCCCAGAAGGTTACTTTAACCTAGCTTCATCACAGCCAACAGAAAAATGTTGTGAGTTATACCACCAGTACAAGCCTAGAGGAGTTTTAAATGGTCAACCATAGAGTATATTGCCTGAATAAGAAAGTAGAATAGGACTGGGGGTGTAGCTCAGTGGTAGACCGCATGCATAGCAATTGGAAAACCCCGGGTTAAATCCCCAGTACCCAAACAAACAAAACAGTATAACTTGGAAATTCCCAGCAGGAAAGTATTGCAAGAACCCACAAAAATGCCTAATATGAGAAGGGTCTATGATTTTGTAGAGGGTATACCAAAGCCAAATTACAACAATATCTTTCAATAATGCATTTTTTTTCTCCCATTTTGCCTTTTTTATTTCCCTGTGCTCCTTCTGGAATCAGTGGGGAAGAAGATTTTTTTAAAGTAAAATTATATATCCCCCTACTGCAATTTTCTGATTTATGTTAAGCCTAAACTAGCCAAGTTGTGAATCTAACTAGATAAAAAGCTAAAGTTTTGACATAATATTGGCTGGACTTTTTATTACCAAAAATGAAATTGTTCATTAATATCTAAAAGGTAGGAAATCTACTTTGAGATGATGTTATGGATAGGAAAATGGGTTTGAAAGGCAGTAGTTTGTTTTTTTAAGTTTAAAGTTGTTTTCTGGGAATCCCTGTTAAGTTGATGTCTTTCAATAAAGCCTTATATTTGCACTCCTAGCATCTAAGATGGACACGTGTCATCAAGGGGTGAATGACCTCACATAAGAAGTAAGTTTAGGAGGTAACATGCTAGGTTTTTATCAAACATTCCAGAATTTATATACCCAAATGAAGGGTGTACACTTTTCTAAAAAGTCACTTCAGAAAACGGAGCAGTTCTTTCATTAGTATTGCCTTTGTTCAAAATAGATGGAAAATATCTCTTTAGGAATTGCTTTCTGAATTTACGGCACATTCTTTGGTATCATATCCATCCATAACCTTTATACTTTAGGGGGAGTGGGATTTTTTTTTTAAGTAGCCGAAAGTTATCTGAAGCCAAGGATGGAATGAGTAATTAAAGTGGGAGATTTTACTTGGGGTAAAAATAATCCTAGATTATGACTATGAAGTGGATTTCTTCCATGACTTTTGCTGGCACAAAAGGCAATTCCAATTTAAATATCCAAATGATTGAGAGTCATAGCAATGTTATTTAAAATACCAAGTGGGAAGGAACTTTAAGAATCAAACTGTCCTCAATCTCTTGGTAGGATAAATAGCTGGTAGTTGTCAGATCTTCAGAGCAGATGCCACCTATCCTTCAGTGTCATGGCTTTTACTAGTTCTAGTGTGATGTCTTGGCACTTAAATCTTATTTTTGTTACTTTAAAACTATAAATATTTCCTTGACCTAAAAAGCTAAGTCATCTTCCATCCCCATTTTTGTCCAGCCTCCTGTTCCTCAGACAAAACAATAAGCACAACTGTTGGACACAAACAAAAAGCCTGTTTAATTGCTCTCGGAGGACCAAGTGAAACTGTTTCACATCATTGGAAAAAAATAAAAATGATCGTTTTGAAATTCAAAATGACTATTAATGACCAAAAACAATCAGTATGTTCTCCATCTGTATTTAAAGTCCCCACGAAAGGATTCTCACATTGGCTTTCATTTTTCTGTCCAATTTTCAAATTTCCAGATCCTACCAAAGTCTCCCTCACAGTTTCCTAACTCCCTCCCTCCCTCTTCAAAGTAAGTAATATTCACTGAGCCATCCCAGGCTTTCACGATTTGCTTCAGAAAGTAGCCTTCCAATTCCTTTGCTGACCTAATTGCTGTAATGATCTAAGGATTTCTCCCCATCTTGAATACCAATTAGAACCACCTCCAAAAAAAATCAGACCTTAATTTCATCAAAGAGTTAACTGGTATTTGGATCCAGGCAGGTCTACTCAATATAAAAAACATATGTTTAAAATTGACATTTGGACCAATTCTTGCATCCATTAGATCCCAGATTTAGAAGAATTGCATGTGATTAACATTACGAAACATAAACACTGTGTTCCAGTGACTCAAAAGAAAGCCAGGAAATTTTGTATTAAGGCATTATTATATCTTCAGAATGTCCTATTGTGACTCCCATAAATGACTCCAAAAGCCTATTGTCTATAAAATTCTACTTTAAGTTATGTGAGCCTAAAATTGGTGATGCTTCTTGACATTAGAGCTGCTTCATTTGCAGTTCTAGCCCATTGGCTGAAATTTTTGTTACCCACACTGCCCTTGAGTGCATTCAGCTTTGTAACAGTAAAAGCCAAGCATCAGTTGGGAAGGATGCCAGTTAAGATCCATAGACTAATAGAATACTAAAATGAGAAGGGACTTTAGAGACCATCCGTCCCTACAACTGAGAATATCGAGGTTCCAAGAAGGGGTATGCTTGATCCTAGGTCCTTGTTATAGTTTATATCTATATATCCCCAAGACCCTCACGCATTCAAAAGCCAAGCTTCTGGAGGGTGACTGGATTATGGGGGCTTATAGCTGACTTGCTGTTAGGAGATGAGACCTAGTCAAAAGAGGCAAGTCACTTGGGACAAGACCTGAAAGGGTTTATTTCCCTTTCCAGCTCCTCCTTTGATTTATCTATTTCCCAATCATCATGCCATGAACAACTCTTTTCCACCATGCACCTCTGCCATGCCACCCTGCCTTGGAGGCAGCTGACTGAAACCTCTACAAACTGTGAGCCAAAATAATCCTTTTCTCCTGTATGTTGCGGGTGATGAGTATTATGCCTCAGAGATGAGAAAACTGACTAAGACAGACATCAGTGGAGACCAAGATACAACAGGATCGGAGTAAGCTCAAAACATCTGATGAAATGGAAAAGGGCACAGGTTCATGAAAGAGAATTAAACCTCATGAATCATTAAATCCAGACCCCGTGAAGTTCAAAACAAACTAAAGAAAGCTTTTTCAGTTCTACAGTCATTGTAGCCCTCCCAACACTCCCGTGAAGTAGGCACTTTTATATATCCAATTTTTTTTCAGATACATGAAACAAGATAAAGAGTCATGACTAAAGTAATGCCTAAGATCACACATCAGAGGTCAAATTCAGACCAGGCTAACTTGAAAGTCTGTGACCTTGCCATTTTACACTCTAGTTAGGGCAAGAGGCAGTTCAAGACTTATGTGCTGGTCATCTGATGAAATCTGGTGTACCTTCTCATTTTTGAAGTTTTGAGCCTCATAAGCAATTTGGGGGAATTATCAAAGAAATACTATGTTTTCAACAGACTAGGAAGAAGAGAATTTTCTTCTCCAGTCTCTACAGAGATGCTCAACCATAGAAATAGTTTAAGGATCTGCCTTTCAAACCAGCAAACATTAAGCATGATCTGTCTTAAAAAGGACCTTCATGAAATCCAGATAGTTTTCAATTAAAGACATGAAAAAAATAGAAATAAGGGCATTCTAGAAATAATTCACCTAAAAGTATTTACTTAGTTTGAATGTTAATGGAAAAAAATCTAACAGTTTTTGAGTGCTTACATGTATTAATTCCTTTAATTCTCACACGAGCATCCTGTGAGTTTAGGTAGTAGTATTGTCCACTCTTATGAATGAATGAAGTGGGGGCACAGAGAAATGAAGTAACTAGTTACTGGACACATAATTAGACATCAACTAGTAGAGTGGAAGTTCAGAGGCACCAGTAGTGTTGCACTTTCACCTTTAATACCCTGAAAAAGGAGTGTTCCATTTCCTATGACACAGGGGATTGTAAAATAAATAGTCCAGCTCTCTGGTGAGAATGAAGTGTAGCTACTATGTAAGAAGATGAGATGTGTAAGACTACATTTATTGCCCTATATGGAAAAATTGTACATCTTTCCTTAGAAAGACTTCTTTGAAATTTTTAAACCATGCCTGCCACTAGAGTTTGGACACCAGGCCCAGAGTAAATAGGAGACCGCACCTAGATCACAATAACAACTACAAATTTAGAAAGTTGGCAAATACCCACCTGGAAAATAGTGCTGCAATTGGAGAGATCTGGAGACACTAAGTAAAAGCTTGGAACAATACTGATTTCCCATTTCTCCTCCAATTCCTATAGCACAGAAGTGTACCATACTAAGGGAAGAGTCCAGTATTTTCTGTTTCCCAAAGCATAGACTCCTTATTCTTTCCATTCCCCTGTGACTACTGAAGTGGCATCTTCTTCTTGAAATCTTCCGTAATTTCTAAAGCCACAATTCATTGTTCCTACTTCTGTGTTCCCTATACCCTTAAGTAGTTGCATTTTAGCACCTATGTGTTGTTGATATTCTATGGTAGTTACACTTAGATATTTTTCTCTTTTATCTCTTCTACTATGGTATACACTGTTGGAAGGTAAGGACTGAGTTTTCCACACTTGTTGGCCCTTATTTTTGCAGTATAGTGCCTGGCACTGAACACATAATCAATTGATATTGGAGAAAGAATCAGAAGAAGGAAGGAGGGGTAATAAAGAGCAGAAATGAATAACTGACATATCAGGGCCCTTCTACAAGACCCAGGCACCTTCCCTCAGTAACTCACCCCATTAAATACTCCCTCTACCCACTCTCTAGGAAGTCACATTGTGATGGTGAATATGAAGATAATGAGATGAGAATGCAGGAACATATCATCTCCCATATCTGAAACCCCATAGCCCAAGGTTAGATGTGGAATGCTGTGTATATAATTCAAGGTTTAAGGATGGAACCCTGGAGCCTGTCTGCAGAAGAACAGAGAAATTTCAAACAACCACCCACTGCCTCTCTAGAAATTGCTGGTAGTTTGTCAGAGAAACCAAAGGCTTTTGGAATGAGAGGTAACAAAAAAGATGGATGATCTCCTGCATGACCTCATCACATTTGCACAGGATCCCTTGTATTTGAAGAAAGAAAATTTGACGTTACTCCACTAAAATAACAGTTCTCAGAGTAGAGCCTCAGGTAGCAACATAACCTAGGAACTTGTTAGGAGGGAAAATTCTTAAGCCCACTCCAGTTTTACTGAATCAGAATCTATGGGATGAGACCTAGGAATTGGTTTTAACAAGCCCTCTAGGTGATCCATTATGCATGCTTAAATTGAACCTCTAAAAGGTTTAAAGAACTCACTCCAAGTGACAGATGAAAAATACAAGTAAAATGAAATAAATCTGGCTAGGCTTAGTACCTCCAAGCAAGAAAGACCACAAATCCCACCCCTCATCCCCACATACATACATTCCTCCATTACGCTGTCTATAAATACAATAAACCAGTCAGAAATGAACCAAAAAGAATCAGTGGGCACCAATTTGGGCTTCAGGTTTTTTCAATTAGACAAAGCCCTGGCAGTTGGTGAGGATCCAAGTAACTTACGCCAGAGGCACCATGGATGACACCAATCATCTAAACACTCTGTAATGGAGAATTGTATAATTATTTGTGTATGGCATAAACCTTTTTTAAATATACTGTTCTGCAGTTTGATCTTTTTCACTTAATATACCTTGGATAGCTTTCTATATCTGTGCAAATAAACCTCTATGTATACTAATATTATGCTATGACTTATATAACTTTTGCTTATTAATAGACATTTTAGTGGTTTTATATTTGTTTGCTATTATAACAACTCTATAACAAATATTTTTGGTTCATTCATTCATTTACTCACGTATTTATCAATATTTATTGATATCCTGCATGTAAGGTTTTGTGGGAAGGGCTAGGTATATGTATCTGAATAATGAACTTTGCCTTGTGGAGCTTACAATTTATCAACAGAAATATATACAATAACTAAATATATGATTATACATTGTGGTAAGTGCTATAAGGGAAATGAAGTATGTAGAAATACTTACCTGAACAACAAAGCCAAGAAAAGATGCTTTTGAGAAGTATACCAAAAGGCTGGCAGGGCATTCTGGGCATGTAAAACAGAATTTGCTGATCCCTAGTTGGGAAAGCACTTGGCATTTTCAAGGAATTGAAAAGAAGTCAATGTGATGAATTCGGGAAACTTAGCATGAAGTGACATTGGAAAGATAGGCAGAGGCTAACCATTCAAGCTATTGTAAGGAATTTGGGTTTTATCTGAAATGCAATGGGAAGCCACTGGAGAATTTTAATCAGAGGACTTATGGGATCATATGTCATAAAGATTACTCAGCTACTCTGAGGAGAACAGATGGGAATATGGAGCGGGGGTAGATGTGAGAACAGGTAGGAAACTATTTCAACAGTTCAGTCAAGATGCTGATGGGTGATTTGGGCAGATATATTTAAAAGGCAAAAAACTAATATTAATGATAAGAATAGTTATGGTAATTGAAGAAGAATGGCCTGAACAACTAATGAGTGGTGGAACCATTTACTGTCATGGGGAAGACTCAGTGGGGGAGGGGGAATAAGTTTGTGAGGCAAAAATGAAACAGGGATTTATTTAAAACATGCTAAGTGTGAGATGCTTATGAGACATCCATGTGGAATATCAAACATGCACCAGTCTGGAGCTCAAACAGAGCTCCTGAACAGGCAAAAAAATCCAAATTAGGAGGACTAGCACTTCCAACTTGTAGGGAAGAGAGCGAAGGGTACAGAGGCAACCATGCATAGATTTGGTGGTGGAAAGAAGAAGGGAACTTCCAAACTAAGGTTTACAGTATTGCTTGAAGTGTAAGTCATTGGCTGAACAAAAGGGAAATAAGTGGAGAAGAGATTTTGAGGAGAAAAGAATTGTACAAAATAAACATGTCAGATTAGAAAAGCAAACTGATAAACTAGAAAAGCATCATAGGATTACCAGCAGGCCTGGGAGCAGTCCTGAAGTTTGAGATCATGTTAAAGTGAAACCTGACTGCCTGATTATATGCTTTTCTCCAGCTACATTCAGCTGGTTGGGTACAAAAAAATAGAGAAAAGGGATGGCATTAGGCTTTAAATATAAACTGTTGTCCAAAAACTCATGTACTTAGGGCTTAACCTCCAATGCAGAGGTGTTCAAAGGTGAGGACTAAAGAGGTGTTCAGATCATGAGGATGTTAATCTCATCAACACATTAATCCGTTAATGAAATCACAACTAACTGGGCTATTAGAAGGCAGATCCAATGGCAACAAGAAGGTCATTTGAGCAACACCTTAGAAGGGCATATCTTGTCACCAGCTCCTTCCTCCCTGGCTCTCTTCTTGTTTTCTCTGTTTCTCAGATGCTACGAGGTAAACAACTTTGCTCCACCAGGCCCTTTCACCAGGATGTTTCTACCTTGGAGCTAGCCAACCATAGACTGAAAACATGAGCCAAAATAAATCTTTTCTCCTTTAAGTTCTGTATGTCAGATATTTAGTCTCAGAAAAAGTACATAAAGATGTTTGTGTGTATTTCTGCAAGCCTATAGTAAAAATACCTAAAAATATCTTCCTTATAATAAAAGGCATATATTCATCTATTTGGTGTTGCTATTACAAAATGTCTAAGAGTAACATATAAAGAAGTTTATTTGGCTCAAAATTCTTGTGATCAGAGGGTCTAAACAGCATGACATCAACATCCCAGGGAGGACCCCCTGGCTGCATCAACATGGTGGAAAAGTGAAGAAAAGACCAGCCACATGCAGAAGAAGCCAAGTATGTTGGATGGTTTTCCTTTATAAATAACCCACTCTCTCAAGAACTCAGAATCTGAGGCAGAAGAATCACAAGTTCAAGCTGAGCAGCTTAGTGAGGCTCTGTTTCAAAATTTAAAAATTAAAAAATGAAGGGCTGGGGATGAAGCTTAGTGTGAAATTTCTGGGTTGAATCCCTAGTGCAAAATCCAGTCAGAGAATCAGCATTAATCCATTGATAAAGATAGCATTCCTGTCTCTTAGGCATTCCACCACCTTAACACCACCACACTAAGGATCAAGCTTCTAGCATGTCATCCTTTGGAGAGCAAACTACATCCAAACTATAGCAGGGTTTGTGCATTTGAAGTATTGATAGATATCCCTCTCAATATTTTCAGATTGACCTGGAAAAATTAATATACTATTTTCTTTTCAACACAACAGAAAATAAAATATTAACTAGACAATAGTATCATTAAAACAAATAACTCAGAAGTTTCAAAACAGAAAAGTTTAATGAAATTTAAAGAGGGAAACAAATTTTTTATAATTCATCTTGCGTGAGTCTGTTACTGGATTTGTATTGGTTGAGTAAAGGGTTTGAAGTGTGTGTGTGTGTGTGTGTGTGTGTGTGTGTGTGTGTGTGTGAAAATTGAGGGTGACCTACCTTGCCCCAAATGAACCCAAAAACATCATAATTGAGCCCAGGGTGTACCATAAGTAGTTTGTGGTTATTACCACTGATTTTTCATAGTGCTTCCTGCTGTGCAAGTCTCTGTGTCAGGAAAATAGAGTGGTTTGGCTAGAGATGACTTGGATTTGCTATGAGGGGAGTGGAGCTGTCAGATTTATATGGTTTTCTCTCTTAAAAATATATAGCCTCTCCTTTTCATTTGCAGTAACTGTAAAGCCCATTTGGGGATGTGGCTGCCCAATCACTTGGTTCCCTGTGTTCTAATGGATGCACAGCACATCTCTCAGGAGGGCTGTCTTCCGGCTGACACATCAGATAGGAAACTCAGAATGGTTTGGTCTCAAAATTCATTCTGGGTGTCCATGTTTCCGTAGTTCTTTCCTGTCACTTACCAGTCAAAGGTTAGTATAACTAATTGGGTGTCTGTTCTGCCCTGGCTCCCATGGTTTGATCAGCACACACTTTGCTTCACTGATGAAATCACCATGTGGCCTGGGGAATGAATGTTGATCAAAGCATAAGCCATCGTCTTGCTCTCTTACTCTTTTCTGGAATTCTAGCTCTGCCTCTGGAAATGCTCTCTCAAACTTGCATCATGTGCTTTTTTCTTGATAAATTGACATGACTCAGAGAATGTAAGCATCTTGAATTATAAAGCTCAGCTTTCAAAACTTAAATGTGTTTGAATCTAAGCCAGTCAAATGAACTGAAAGTTGTCTGGGGAAAGGCAAACACTGGAGAAAGGAGGAATGGCCCTGGACTGAGCTGGGATGCCTGCTGGGAGGCTATCAGGGAAGAGGGACCATTCAATTATTATCTTTTTCATCAACGTGGATCCAGACAACAGATATTAATATCACCTTAAGGAGAATGAAGGTAATATGAAATTTAGAGGCATTCTCCAAAGCATAGAAAATGTGGGTGGGAAGTACCATAATTTTTTTTAAAACATGCTTTTTAAAAACTACCACTGCTATAATAGAAGATTCAGAGATCATATGACCATGCACAATAACCATCTGTCCCACTTCCAAAGAGCCTCGAATGTAGTTCATTTTGCTATCCAGATACACTAATAGGCTCTACAGATACCCTTCCTAGAAATCACCATAGGACTCAGAGGTCCAGATTTTAAATGGGCTTGACACTGGCAATGGCCTTGTGACAAGTGATAGATGTAGGTATTCAACAATTATTTATTGACATAAATATTTACCAATATTTAATTTGTATTAAGATAAATATTTATCAAAGCCTTGTGGCAACACTGCTAAGTTCTGGGAATAAGCTCTGAAGGAAACAGACATGACCTCTTGCTCTCAAGAAGCTCAGAGTTGTTCTAGGACAGAGACAAATAATAGTAAGTAACCAAATAAAAGATAGTGACTGCACATAGTGGGAAATGTAATACAGATAGAGATTCTAGGAAAGTGGATATTTTAAAGTGGTATAAATAGGTCTCTGAGGAAGAGCACTGAAGCAGATTAAAAAGAAGTGGCCTTGAGAGAAGCCAGAGAGACCACTGTATTATGCAGGGGCCTTAGAAGAAAGTCCAAAGGAGTCACAGAATAGAGGAGAGTAACAGAGTGATCTGAAATGGAATCAGAGAGCTAAAGCAAGAGCCAGATCATATGGAGCATGCAGGCCATCAGAAGAAACCTGCCATTTATCTAAGTTCAAAAGGGTATCCCGGAAAGGAATTTAACAAGGAACTGCTATGAACAGATGAAGTTTTAGGAGGAAGACTCTAGTATTCTGTAGAATATAGATCACAAAGACTTGAACTGCAGCAAACAGGGCAGGAGGGGACAGATGTAAGATACGTTAGGAGATAGATATGGAAAGATAAGTTGATATGTGAAAGGATTGCATGGGTAGGGGCAAGGGTAAGAGGACAACAAAAGCATCTTTTTCTACAATCTACTCCCTTTTATGCAAACCCCAGAATATTTTTATCCTTGATCACATCAACACTATACAAATCCCAGCATGGGTTTGAGGTTCCAGAGGAAAAACAAAGTTTCCACCTCTCTCTAAGCAAGTGTGGAGTAGCTAAAACATCTTTCCAAGGGCTTTGAATTTATATTAGCACAATTGGACCCAGAATGTTATGTCCCAGAAATTTATACCAGCTTCATTCCCCTCAACCCCAATGGGTCCTGATCCTAATATAGTCATAAACACACAAAGCCAGGCCCTCCTCATCATTTATTTTATGATTAAGATGCTCTTTCCAGGTCTGCACCTTGAAGTTATTCCTATCTGAAATTCCTACCCTGCACTTCCTGCAGTTATTGTCATCTGTAAACTTAATAATGATGATGGCTGCATTTTAGCCTCAAGGACCTCAAAATCAATGTTTTCTGCATCTACTTTTAAAGTTGGAAGCAGACGGCCATGCTGTATGAGGGCACACACTGAAACATGAAACAAAGAAATGTGACTTTGGAATAAGACTAGGATTTATGACTTGTACTATATATTACAGGACTTAATATAAGAGTTGATGTCATAATCAAAATAAAACCCACATTGAAGTTGTTCTGATACATCCATGACTGCTATTATGCCATGAGAACAAACGACATTTGTGTCAACATTTGTGACTTATGCTTATTTCTGTTTCACAGCCACATCAAAGTTATAGTTTTCTTTTTAGTTAGGCAAATATCAATTTACAGAAAAAGAGAAAATATTCTATCTAGACTTCTAACCATAAGGCTGAGATTTCCATTGCTATATCAATTCTTCTATATATTTCCCTACACTGAGATCCTTAAGCAGCACATATTACTGTTTTCCACATCTGACCACTCTAAAAGGCTAGAAATAGAAGAAACTCTATCTTCTGAGGCTATGGACTTTTTGTCTGAGGAATGATAGCAATTGTCATATCCCTGTCCTGTGGGATACCTAGGGTGTACATAATGTTGGTAAAGACATCTTAAACAATTCATTCTCAGATATCTCTCTATGTAAGTTTGTCTTGCTCTAATAATAGAAGCATCCAATATACAGGATAGATACTGTTACTGGAGCATTACATCAAAAATTTAAGCTGAAGCATTATTCATGATTGGGATTAAATACTACTTTCTTTGTGCTGCCAAATTTCTAAAATCTTTTATGAATGTAAAATATTGAGGAGTCTTTTCTACCAGTTTCTGACTCTGCATGTCCCCAACCCATCTTACTCCCATGTTTCACTTGCTATCCTCTAAGATCAAGAGGCCACACAAGTAGATAGATGTTGGTCACTACAATAACCTTAAGCCTGCTTTTATTTACTTAGAATTTGTGGGTCTTGCCCATCAAATTCAATTTTTACTAGATAAGATCCTCCTATTTCCCTTAATTACCAGCTGCCATTTTCTCTCCTACTAGAGGCTTTTTCTTTAATGGTCAAAAGGCAATTTTGGATCTCTCTTCTGCCTGATTTCTCAACAAGTAGTACATAAGTCTTCTCTGGTTTTCAGCTTCTATTCTATTTGATGATACCCATGGAATATATAACAAGAAGAGATATTATGCCATCAAGTTAAGAAAATTTAGAACTGGAAAGGCCATGAAAATGCAGAATATCTGCTTCCAAAAAAATGCCATTAAATTTACTAAAATATAAGGCTTTCTCTTTTCTTTCAGTCTCTCAATTTGTATGGTATTTCTTATGTTATTTAATGTTTTAAACAAAGAAAAATTAAGATTTTTAAATAAGTAACCTTAATTTTACTGTTCATTCTATAATGCACATAGAAGATTCAAAAGCTAATAGAAAACCATTTAAATTGTATACAGAATTGCCAAAATTCTATGATTTGTATTTCATAGCTCATACACACACTTGTATTTTGTTATTACTAGAACACTGGAAACACTGTACTAATTCAACTGTTTTTATTTCATTTTTTGTATGTGCACTTTCTACCAACACTCTACCATTGGATTATTGATATTAAAAAGGAATGATGTGTTGCCCTTGCTTTCCTTTTTCCATGTCATAGTTTTCAGCAAAAAGGATTGACTAGTGAAGAGGAATAACACAAACAAGAAAAGATATAATAGAGTTCTTGGGTCATTCGTGTTTCTTAAAATATTAGTGACTTTGTTCTATATTCTTAAAAACGTTCTGATGTGAACAGAAAGTGTAGCCTCTTGAAGTGGTCAGCTCTTCCATTCCTACTTATACACATTACCTTGCCCTCACTAGAATCTCACTGAATTCCTATGTATGGTGGATGGGTCAGAATTCTGTGCTCACGGAGCATAGCAAATGCTGTCTGTTAATTGGGTGGCAAGGAACTTTAGACCACACAAATTATGCACATTTCATCGACTCAGGTTCATGTTCTCTTGTCCCATTGGACTTCAATACAAAACACAAGTTCAATGATGATATTATTAAGAATTTCACATTGACAATAGCAAAGCATGAAGCCAAGTGTAGGGCTCTTTTGAGCACAAGGCCTTTCTGAGTATGAGTCCTTGTGAAACTGTGCAAGTTGCATGCCTTGATGCTGGCCCTGGGACTGAGAAAGGATGACAGGATTGGATAGCTGGGAGAAAGAAAGCAGGTGGAGCAAAAACTCTTGACTCTAGCAAAAGAAATCCCTTTATGCTTTCATAACCTGTGTTTAACCTTTATTCTTGTCATAACCTGCCCTAACCTGTTTGTATTTTTGGCCCAAATTTTGTCAAGATCACCTGAAACATTTGTTTATATCTTTGACTAAGGAGGTAAAGAAGATAGGAGGGACTTTGCCATTTTTTCATGATAGTTGATAAGGAAACATCTCAGGTATAGAACAAAAAGACTTCATGAACCTGTATTATGTAGACTTTTAATTCCTAATAATACAGAAAAATTTCAATACATTTTCAGCAATCTCCTTATATTTTTTAAATTACTAGCATGTAAAATTGCTGAATGGTGATAAGAAAAAAAAATGATAAAATTTTCCATCCAGCTTATTTTATGTGGAGAGTTTGTGCACTTTGATATGGATGACATAATGCTTTTGCAAATGTCAGAAGTATCAGGTTATATAATAAGATTTATAATAATGTTTTCATTTGGGATGCAATTGTTTCCCATCCTGCAGTCTTCTGAAATTGGACTCTCCTTTGAACTTTGAAAATTTCGCACATTTTAGACAGTCTATGTTCTATTTCATACTCAGTTTCTGTTGCTGTTTTTTCCAACTTCTCCATCAACTAATAGCTCTTTATACAAAGCCTGTAAAACTTCATAAATGAAGATATTTAGGCTTGTAATGATTGATTTCAATATTTGTGTATATGCAAATATCTGATTGAGTATATGGGAATATCAGAGGTGATTACTGAGTTATGCCTTGGCTTCTCATTTGTACTTATTCAGAAAAAAAATGATTTATTTAGGCAAAATACTTGCTTACAAGTATTCCTGTCACTAGCCTGCAATCATGTCCTGAA
The DNA here is from genome assembly GCF_053883595.1 of Heterocephalus glaber. NCBI lineage: Eukaryota > Metazoa > Chordata > Mammalia > Rodentia > Bathyergidae > Heterocephalus > Heterocephalus glaber. The sequence goes on along the minus strand of NW_028258320.1, from coordinate 48,316,008 downwards.
TGGTAAGGACAAAATAATGACTAAAAATTTTACAAACTTTTCCAATGATTGTATGCCACACCCAACCAAGACAACTGCTTGTCCCTGATCATAGTTTAGCATCCATATATGAAGAATTAAGCCACAACCCAGAAAATCCTGCTATAGGAATGCCTACTTTGATTAGTTTTGTTTCTAGTGTATCTTCTTTTGGAAATGATCCAGTTTGGCAGGATGGGTTTGCCATTTAACTCCAACCCTCCTCTTCACTTGGAGTCAACAAAAGTGATCACTATATTAATAATTATATGCAAGGCCCAGGATAAGAAAAGGATTCTGCCTATGCTCTCCACTGCCTCTTTCTCTCTCTTTCTCTCCCCCCCCCTTCCTCTTGAGTTCCTTAACAGCAGCAGGCTTTATTCTATAAGATCTGTTTTCTCTCACTTTGCAACTGCTTCTTCACATACCTCATATACAACTTTATTTGAAAACAGCAAAGTACACATCAATTTCCATTACTGGAGATAAAGGATTATAAAAATTCTGTCTCTCCTTAGCTTGATTCCTTATTTTCTTATTTGTATTTCTACATTCGTTTCTTGGCTTTGGGGTGCAGTAATGCACCTTGGAGATTAAAAAGTTAACTATTTTAAAGTCACATGAAACCTGATATCAATAAATATTCAAAGAAACATTAAATATACATTTTCTCTTTAAAAGATGGATCTTACACCTTGAATCACTTGAGTTTGAACCTTATAGAACAGACAATTCCAATGGACCCTTTAAAAGCACAAAAAGCATGTTCTGCATTTTTTAAATGAAGTATGAAATAATTTGGGACTCTTTCATGAAAATCCAGGGTTTTAAAACAAATTTTTTTCAGTACTAAGTATTGAACCCAGGTCCTTCACACTAAGCTAATCCCCAGCGCATTTTTTACTTTTTATTTTCAGACAGTGCCTCACTAAATTGCTAACTTGCTCAGGCTGAGTTCAGACTTGCAATCCTCCTGCCTCAGCCTCCCAGAGTACTGGGATTACTGGCATGTACCACCATGCTCTGTGAAAATCCAGCTTTTAAATTTCTCTATAAAAGGCCTTAGGCTCTGTAAATTGTAGTACTGCTCAGGAGCAAGGGGACAGATGGAGGAACTTCCCTGGTTATATGCAGCCAGCATTTCTTTTCTCAGGAAATATTCTGAATTTATAAATGCTTCTTCTGTGTTTGGAAAAACTAAAGGGAGAAATCTCCTTCTTCCTAACCCCAGTTGAGTTCTGGGCATATTTGTCCTGCAGAAGGTAGATTGATAGACAAAACTATTTGGTTGTACTTTCCCACCAGTTACACATTGTAGCCATTTTAGGTTCAGCCATGCATGCCAGATTGAATTAAATGGTTTTTATAAAAATCTCCAAAGCAGGAAAACATCTTTTCCTAACTTTTTTTTTACATATTTGTTAATAAGTGTCTACACAATAAAGATGTGGTCTGTACCTTATTTTCCAAAAAGGAATCCAATTTGGTTCTTGTGAATGCTACTGCCACTCAAATACAGTTTAATTCTTTAATTGAAGCAGCTGCAAAATAGCTTTTGTACAATGCAGTGTTCCACAGGCTTTCCTGAAGTTGTCTGGACAGAGACCACCTTCATTTGTGTTCTCTGAATCCCTTGAGGTTGTCAGAGTGCCTGTCAAGAAAATGTCTTCTCTGAGCCTGGTTGACACTGGGGTTGGCCTACTAATGCTATGGCAGCTGATTTTACAGTCTCACTTCTACTCTTTATAGTCAGAAAGGTTCTAGCATGATGCCATCCTCGAAAATGGAGTCATCCAACTTTTCTCCAACTTGCCTTTCAGAGATTTTACTATTGGCTCAGGTTCTACAACCTACTCGGAAGGCAGTGTGTGATTTAAAAACTTTTCCCTAAGCACCTTAAATGTACTCTAATTTTTCTAACTTATACAAGTAATTTTGATGCAGAAAAGCTTAAGTAGTAAAAGAAGAAAAGGTGTTTGGGAAGAGAAAGGACTCAATCAGACATGCGAACTTGCCCTCCTCTGCCCACCAATACCCAGAGGATGAGTCACTCAAGGAAGGAAACATGGAACCTGAGTTGGCTCCAAAATGCTGCTTAGAGGCCTAGAGACCTTACTGGCTTTTGGAAAACTAAACAAACCATGAGCTTTTCAAGGTATAAAACTGTGTCTTAGTTTCTGTTGGTCCTGTGGATCATAGATGCTCAACAAATGTTAGCTGATTATGATGATGGTGAAGTGAAGGAGGATGATCTCTACCCAGAAAATCCTTCTAAGATATTATCCATTCATTTCTCTTCAAGGTTGGCCTAACTCTAAAACCTTGGAGCACATAAGTAACTGGTCCCAGCTTTCATATAAAAGTGCCACTATTCACTTTTGAACTTTGTCTTTTTTGCTCACTTTATCCTTTATCCTCTGCTTATTCTTTTTTCATTGATTAGCTGTTTGAGTTCTGTTTCACCTGACTTGAATCTTGTTTTCCTCATCATTCCCTCTTTTAAGAATATATTCAGATATGATACACATATGCACAAGCATCACAGTAAATGACTATCAATGGTAATATCAGCTAATATTTCAGTGTTTCCTATTCACCAGGCATTCAGCTAGAATGCTTCTTTCACACAACTTATCTTGTTAACATTCAGTCAACTCTATGAGGTAGGCTCATGTATTTCCTATTTTACAGATGAGGGCTCCAAAACTGAGGTAAAACTCTTGCCAGGGTCATAAACTCACCCAGAAAGGGCTGAAGCTAAACTACAATGCAAGGCTAATTTCAGTTACTACCACTCAGAGTATAGCTTGCAGAATGACACAGAAGAGGTCCTCCGAGTGAAACAAAACCCCAGCACCAGCTGTCCCCCACCGTGTGAGGACACACTCCCTGAAAAAGCCCTGCCCACTCAAGCCTAATTCTTTATTACTGCCTTCAAGTTGTTTCTGACCACCTTGGGGGAAAGCTGTGAGTCTTCAAGAGCCTTCCCTACTTATCTCAGCGTTATTTAGCCACCTGTCCTCACGGTGTTCTGAGGAGAGCTGAAGGAATATTCTGCAGCACGAGACACTATGAAGGAAGCTTATCTTCACTCCAACCTCTTGAGCAATAATCAAGCAACAAAGGAGAAAACATTTATGAGCAGGCACTGGTTACACCCGCCAGGACTGGGCCAGGTTTTTCCCTAGTCATCTCATCTCATCTTCACCAGAATGAGCAGGGAAGGTTTCCATGGCTGAGGAACATCAGGTTTAAAAAAAGTTTTAACTGCAATTTAAATCCAGGGTTCCCCACACCAAATCCCATGCTTTTCTACCTCTCCTAGGAGTAAACGCAAGGATCCAGAAATCCAAAGTAGTCCAGGAAACCAACTCCATTGCACAGACAAAGATTTTAATATAAGTATTCCGTGCTTGGATACTTTAGTAAGCTCAGACAATTGGAAGGAAAAGTCATTAAATGAGAATTAATAAAATATTAGACATTCTACATGTCGCCATGTAGAACAAAATGTTAGGTTAATAGGATATTTTCTTCTGTCCTCCACCCCAGATAAAAAACAGGTATCATGAATATTTATGAAATACTCTGTGATGTTAGGGGTTTAGGGGATAGATCAGTGTTTTCTGTTTGCCACACTCTAGGTCAGTGGCTCTCCGAATGAAGAGGTGAGAAGATGAGTTTGGTCCCTGCAAGACATTTGGCAGTGTGTGCAGAGGCATGCTTCCAGCATCTACTCTCTACAGGCCAGGGATGCAACAATTATCTGAATTGTGGTGGCCTTCTCCTTTATTTTTCCCACTGGATACTAAGTTGATTATTGCATTTCCAGTGTTGGTTCTTTGCATCTCAGGCCCTTCTTCACATGTGAAGGGTTGAACAATAACCTTCATACTTAGGGCTCTGGCACTTCCTCAGGTATTCAAATGATAGGAAAGAGGTGTACAGGGCATGTTGGGGGCAGTATAGGTGAAGAGGGATGCTTTTACCTCTTGCTTTCCCCTGTATCTAATTCAACTAGTGACATAAACCTTCCTGTTTTACTCATTCTCACAAAAACATTCTGAGAAAAAAAAGATGAGACTTTTATCTCTAAACTACAGTGGCTTTAAATTTTAAGAAACTTCACAGTAAAGACACTATTTAGTAAGATAACATGCTTCCCCCCTACACACACATGCTGGCATCTTCCATATGTGATCAGGCTGGCACTTTTAATTCAAGCAATATTATTTATTAATTTAGATAACTGCAATAGGAGGTTTATCTACATAATAGTAATCAGTCATTAATGAATTCACCAAATATTTATTAAGCACCTATGTATCTAAATATTGGGCTTATACTTTATCACTTATACTTTAAACTGCTTTAAATCTCTAAGCCTTACTGTATTTATCTATAAAACAGAGCAAACAATACTGCCTTCTCATGAGATTGTTTAAAGAGATAATTTAATAAGATAATTCATGTGAAGGGCTGGGCTCATTTTAAGTGCTCAAGAAATACTGATTGATACTAAAGAATGAGAAGTTTGTCAGGCATAGGTAAGAATGTGAGTTTGATTGGATGTGCTGTGTAAAGGGTGAGGATGAGTGGAAGGATGATCCTTGGCTTTGACTAGAGTCTCGAGTGTGGATGTGGCCACTCACTGGGAATGTAAGCCAAGGGAGCTGGTGTGAGGGAAGAAATTGATACATTGGAAATTTTACATACTAAGTTTGAGGAGCTTACAGATATGCAGAAAAGGCGATGAAAAACACATATCTAGTTTTTTAAACACTCCTTTGAAAGCAAGGAAATAAACAGATACCATATGTTAAGGCTAAGGAGGTTATCAACAGAAATATGAGTGTGTATCCTTTCAAAAATGAGAATGTTTTCCTAATTATATTTTATTTTATTTTTTTGTATATCCTTTTATTGGTACATTTTAGGTGTACAATATAATGACATTCATCATTGGAAATTTGCACCTTTACATAATCTCTCTTGGTTCTTATTTTCCCCCCTCCCCTGCCCTCGCTTCAACCCCTCCATCCCTACCTATTTACAAGGACTTTGTTTCCCTTATTTCATTTTCTCATATTAATTCCATTCCCTTCCTTCCTTTCCCCTACCCCTCCCACTTCCCCTTCAACTTTGCCCCCTTTCTTCCTATTTCACATTATCTATTACACATTTTGATCCTTATTTACACTTTCAGTTTCTCACACCAGAGAAACTATGCGGTATCTACACATGTGTATCCTATTTATTTCACTTAAGAGTATCACCTCATAGGACACACTTACTTATGATTATTTCTTTGGAATAAATTATGAGAAGTAGAATTATTTGGTCAAAGGATAGACAGAAATTTAAGACTTTTGATGTATATTAGTTTACTCTAAAAAATATATTTCTAGTAATGTATCTTTTTAAAAATTGTGGTGAAATATATATGACATAAAATTTCCTATTGTAACAATTTAAATCTACAACCCAGTAACATTATATACATTCACAATATTTTCAAGTATGTTCACTATTTCCACACTTTTTATCACTTCAAATGAAAAATTCTGTAACCATTACTTCCCTATTCTTGTTTCCTTGCAGCCTTTGATAAGCTTTTCTACTTTCTGTCTCTGTAAATTTGCTTCTTCTAGATAGTTCATGTAAGAGGAATTATACAATATTTATCCTTTTGTGTCTATCTTATTTCACTTAGCATCTTTTCAAGGTTCATTCATGTTGTAGCATATATCAAACCTTCATTCCTTTATACAGCTGAATAATATTCCATTCTACATACAGTTTGTTATCCAATGTGGACATTTGGGTTGTTTTCATCTTTTAATTGTTGTAAATAATGCTGCTGTGAATATTCATCTTCAAGTATCAGATTATCTAATTTCTTGTTTTCAGTTCTTGAGAGTACATGCCTAGGAGTGGAACTGCTAGATCATACAATAATTCTGTGGTTACCTTTTTGACAATTTTTTTCCACAGCAACTCTATTATATATTTTGCAAATTATTTTTGATCCTAAACAGCAGGAAATGTTTCATTGACATTCTAGACTTTCATATCTGACTAGCCAAGTTGCTGAAAATGTAGTTCAAATGTTTTTATTTGTTTTTGCAAAACAAAACAAAACAAAACACTGAAAGTTTATAGTTTGGTCTTAAACAAACCAACAAACTTACCAGTTCTGCCCTGGCTTTGTGAGCCCAGACAAATTACTTGTCTTTTACTGTAAGCAAATGAAGGCATATCTTTGTGCAAGCTCTTGATGGTTTTCACTTGCCAAATGTTTGAAATTCTGACTTCATACTTCTGATGACCCTCTGTGCTGACCCTCTGGACTATAGTTCTAGGGTGAAGGCTTCATGGGTCTCCATTCCACTAAATTCTTTGGTTTAGGCATCACCTCCATTATACTGGCTTAAAAGTTCCTTACTGCTGCCACTAGCTGCTCTGCAGAGCCCCAAATGAACCAATGCCCCCTCCCACTCTTACTAAAATCTAGGATTGATGAGTTTGAATAAAGAAAAATTATGTAATGTTTTTCAAAATATATGACCTGGAGTCCAGTCATAGACAAAATAAAAAATAAGGGATGGGGTTGTAGCTCAGTGAGAAGGTCCTAATACCAAAAAGAAGGGTGAGGGGAGACTAATAAGAGAAGCAAGGAACAGGAGATCAAATAAAAGGTAAAAATGGGTACCTCTGGACCTTTCTAGTTCCACCCTCTAGTTACTGAGCCTCTTTAGATGCTATGTTAGGCTCTGGGGCTACAGCTGTAAAAAGGTCTTGTCATTATAGAATTCATAATCCAGAAGGAAAGAGACAAATGAATCAGACCATCCTACCAACAAATATTTAAATACAGTACAACCTGAATCAAGTGTTCAAAATGAAGGAAATGGTTCTTTGAGGACATATAAAACAGAACTGTGACAATGTTGTGGTGCGGGATAGCCTCTCTGGGAAAGTGGTCCTTGAGCTAATATCTGCATTGGGATAACAAAGTGTGTGTGCATGCCCACGTATGAGTATTTTAGGGCAGGAAGGGGAGGGTAGAGTGTAATTAGAGAAACAGCCCCTATCAGTGGTTCAGTGGTGGAAGGAAGAAAAAGCATCAATGTGAGATGGGAAGGCACCAAATTTGTACTAAAACCACTGGTCCTCCTTCTCCAGCCTACAAATAATGGGAAGCCATTTGACAGTTTTAAGAAAAATAGTAAAATAGTGGGTTGGAGGAAATTTCTCTCTAGAAAATGAAGCAGAGAAAATTGTAGCTTTTAGAATTTTCAAAGTTGTTTCAGTCATAGGAAGACTTTCTGGATCTTGTTTGCAGTTCCTTTTCTGTGAAAGAAGTTGGAATAGCAGAGTTGTTTTCTCTACATATTAGCTTTGGCACTCTGCTACATCTGGTGCAGAATCAACAGTGACATCTCTCTTTATTTCTCCTTGGATTTCCAAGGTCAGATATCTAGATGAATAGTGGCTACTAGGGTAGCATCTGTGCCCACTCAGAGTAGTCTAGGTTTGGGGGACTTTAGAAGACTCACAAGAGGCTCTACAAAGGAAAAATATTTCTGAGGCACCTGTAGCAAAGGGTGTCAGTGCTCAGGAAAACTATGATTTCTGAACCTTGCCAAGTTACCAGTTTACTCTCGTTCAACCTTGGAAGCTCTCCATCTTCACATGAATCTTAATTTGATTATCTACTCATTTATTGACTATGATTAATCAACAATATTGAACATTATTGAATATCTAGAGTGCTGGGGATGCAAGAAAAAGTGTCATCTCAAGGAGCTTCGTTCCAGGCATCTTTATCACACACACAAACACACACACATGTACATGCACATGCACGCATGCACACACACATCCTAGGTATATTTTCAGGGCAACCTAAACATATGCATATCTGTATACATGGTAGATTATTTTCATGAAGCTAAAAAATTCTTCAAAGGAATGAAGAGCAGAATAAACAACATTTACTTAAACACTTTAATGTATCAAGCACTATGATAGATATTTCCAGATATATTATCTCATTAAATCCCTAAAAGAAGACTAAGGTGAAGAGGCAGGAAATAACTTTTCGTGATTTGAGTATATATCTTTCAATTCTAAGAAAATTGCTGCTTCCCTTTTTTCTTTGTGAAGCCTTCCCTGAATTCCCTTAGTCATAAATACTTGTTTACTCTTCTGAATTCCCAAAGTGCCCCAAGTGTTGTTTATTTTAGTCAGCCTCATTTGACAGGGAGCTGTTTACATGTCTTTGCCTCTAAGTTCCTTGAGGACTGAAAGATATTTTATTTATCTTCGCATTTCAAAAGCTAAACAAAATATCTTGTCCACCACGCATGTTTTAGTTACTTTTTCTTGTTGCTGAGACAAAATACCCAACACCCAAAGTTAAAGGAGGAAAGGTGTATTTAGCTCACAGTTTGTAGATGTTTCAGTCCATGGTTGGCTGGCTCCACGGCAGCATGGCATGACAGAGGGAAATCACAGAGGAAAAACAGTTTGTGCCCTAGCAGGCAGAAGGCAGAAGGCAGCACAGACAAGCCGCAGGAGCAACCCTTTTATCCCATCCAGTCTTTTGGATGGTGCCACCCACACCCAGGGTGGGACACCCTTAATCCCAGCACCACATCCTTACTCTCAGCATTGCATCCTTAATCCACATTCACACACCCTGTATCCAGCTACCTTCAAAATTCCCCACTATGATCACCTGAGGCTTTGGAGCGACATCTGGATACAAGCCATAACAACTCATGTGTGCTCATATAGTGTGCAAGAATCAACTAATATATTCACAGACCTCATTGGGTTAGTTAGTGACTAACATCATAGCCCATCCTACTCTTTCTCATCCCTAGCTCTGTACTGTATCATGAAGGTTCTAATGGGCATTCAGTATAAACAACCCAGGCCACAAGAACAAGTCCTGATCACATCTCCATAAACAGATTTCTCCTTACACATTTCTGACCTATTTGCACATACTCCAGACTTCAAGTTGCAGGACTAGAAACCAGACTCCTGGGTGTGGCCCATGAAGGTCCTGGCAACAAGCTAGAGACCATTGAGAAGAGAATGCTGGGGTCCTGGACACTTAGTATTCTTTAGAAAGGGGCAGTACCTCAAGGGGCCATATGCCCTTGGCTTTATGGACCTCTTACCCTAAAGAGAGGACAAATAAAGGAGGGCCAAACCTTGGCTCTCTGAAGCAAGAGTCCTTTTTTCTAGTTCTAGATTACTGGAAAGAGTAAATGTGAAAAATAATTATAGGCTGGAATGTAGCTCAGTGGTAGAGCACTTGCCTATCACACATGAAGCTATGGGTTAAATCCCTAATATGGGGGTGTGTGGATAAAGACAATACATTTCAAAAATATGTGGTAGATTCATATGCATTTAAAATATTACAATAAAATCAGAACTAAATTTTATGAAGATATCTTAAACCTTGGTTAGTCAGTTCTACTATTCTGTTTGATCCTTTTTTCTAAATATGTTCTTATGTATTTCCTAGTAGAACCCAACAATGTTAAGCATTGGTAGGCCAGGACTGGGTTACAAGGTGGAGGTAAGGTTGAAAGCAGAAAGGAAACCTGCTGTTGCTGGGCAACCAGTTGCCATCCTATTCTCCAGAATCAAGAATTTGAACATTTGAAAGCTTTGAATCCTGTCTCATGTTCATTTTCTATATCCAATCAATCACCCAGACAGATTAATGTTATCTCCCAATTATCTCTTAAATCCCTCTTCTCACTAATTTAACTTCCTCAATCAAAACAATCATCATTTCTCTTCTAAATTAACCTTAAAAGTTAATTCTAATTCATTTTCTTCATAGCTGTGAAAGTCCACTTGCTAAAGGTAAAGTGAATAATCTCACTTTCTCTCTTATAATTCCATAATCATTTTCCGTTTATTTTAAAATGAACCCTAAAATCAATAGGTCCTTCTGAATTGGCCTGTCTTCTTCTCCTCCTACTCTTGCCTGCACTTTCTCCACTCCAGCTGAAGTGGTCTGTGTTCAAATTTCCAGACTCCTTCCCATCCCAAAGCCTTTGCAGATGTTCTTTCGCTTATCCAAGACACTTTTTGTCCCTTCCTTCTCTTTTCTTCAAATTGTAAATGCCACTCTGGGAGAGAATACATCTCTAGTCTCCTAGACTGATTCAGATCTTTTGTTATAAGATCTCATGAAATCCTTCCCTACCCCTCCATTACTCTTAGCACTATTGACATTAATTAAAGATGCCCTATACTCCCAACTACTTGAGAAGCTGAGACAGGACTGCATGACCCCAGGAGTTCAAGGCCAACCTGTGCAACATAGCATTATCCTAGCTTAAATTTTTTTTTAAAGTATTAATTGTCTAGCTATTGGCTTAAGGACTGGGATTGTCTTTCTTGCTAGGTTATAAGTTTTATGATGGCAAGAACTGTATTTCTCTTATTCAACAGTAGATCTCAAGTGCCTAGCACAGAGTCTTAAACATAGTAGGCATTCTATAATTGAATTCTAGCACCTCCATTAGGCCCTGGACTACAGGACTTGTTATGCTAGTTTCAGATCTGGAATAACATACAGGTCATCAATTAATCCAGTAAATTCTGCAACCCTCTGTCATTTTCTCTTTTCCTATTTATTTTGGTTCAATTCACTCCATATACTTTCTTGTCTAGCTTTCAGACAGCAGTCGACTTTTTGATAAATACTGAAGAAAAAAGATTTAAGACACTGTCTTTTTAATGTCATCTGCTATTAGTTTTTCCCTTCTAACTAATAAATGGATACTATTTTTCTTCAACTTATTGTCATGTCTGATACATTTTAAAGAATATCTTACTTTCTATGTTTTTGTACCTTGAAAACTGTACCACATTCTCTCCTTTGGAAATTTTTTATTATTGACATAAAAAGCCATTATATTTAGCTTTCCTGTTAATGACTCTTAGGTTTGAAACCTGCTCATTAGGTTCTGTCTTTCATGCAATGTCCTTGTTGTTGATATTGTTAAATATGTATGTATATTATTTTTTCCTATCTGTTCTATGCATAAAGGTAATATTTTCTATGTTTTCATGTCATTCCCTTAAGAAATAGGTAGGAATTGTCTCATTTATTTAATTTTATTAAGATTATATAAATGGCAAGTATTCATAATTAAAGAAAGAGAAAGAGGAGGGAAGAAAGAAGGAAAGGAAGAGAAGGAGGGAGAGAAGAAACAATTGATTCTTCTGAGAGCTGATTTTCAAGAGGAATAGATAAAGGCAGAAAGAGAGAGGGTGGGATTTTTTTTTAAAGAAAGATGTAGGATAAATAGGAAACTGAGGCAAGAGCAAGGATGGACAGGGAGCCTGAAAATGACTCATGGAGCTAAAGAAAGGTGGAAGTTCCCACCATCAACTGACTTCCAGCCACAAGCCTCCACTCCCCTGAGAGAAGAGATGATAAAATAAGAGTAAATACCATAAACCCATCTCTCTTTGGGAAAAACAGTTAAAAGAGATGCCAAGCTATGTGTGGCTCAAGAAGAGCATCTGCCTAAAGGAATTTCTGATAAATTAATCACATATAATTTTTAGTTAATTATTTTTAATAATATTAACAGTGTACGGTATACAGTGATGTACACTTTTGGAAATGGAAATGATCTTTCACACACAGTTTTCATAGAACATAAAATGGATTGACAGGAGATAAGAAATGTGGAAGCACTCTGAAAGTGCTTTCCCTAGAAATGGAAAATTAGTGAATCTGCCAACAGAGTGAATTTGAGCCTTAACACCAGATTTTCCTTATGTCTATACTCATTACTAAATAGTTACTATAAAAAAACCTAAAAATTAAATGTGTTTTCATTGTGTTCTCGGAGCTGAAAAGTTTTTACTATAAAATAGTAAAATAGAAAAAAATAATAAAATAGAAAAAATACATGATTGTAAGCTTTTACCTTCAAAACAAACAAAGAGAGAAAAAAGTTGCAATAATTGATATTACTTTGGAAATATGACCAGTATATGACACAGCAATTCCACTCTTAGATAAACACTCTAGAACTGTACTTCTCAAACTTTGATGAGCACCAGAATCATGTAGAGCCCACACATTTTTGAATCTATGCCACCTGTGTCCCACCCACCCAATTCAATAGACCCAAAATGAAGCCTGGAGACTCTTATTCTACCAAATAGAAGAATGCTGCTGGTCTCCTGTCTCCTACATGCCTGCAGGCTTCATTTCTTCACTTTTGCATGTAAATACATGAACAAAATTTCTAGGTCATATTGTTCATAGTAGAAAAAATATGGGCATAACTCAAATATATATAAGCAAAAGAATGAATAAGTTGTGCTATCTTTTCAGGATGAAGTAATAACACAGAACATTGAAAACATGTGAACCATAAATGTGTATAACCACCTACATGAATCTTAAAACATAGTTAGCTGGGAAAAAAGAGAAATTTACATACAGTATGATGCCACATGCATAAAGCTAATATCAAATATGAATAGTGTATATATAAACCTAGTATATGAAAAAAATGAACTCAGGAATTCGTTATTCACTATACAGCACTATAATAACTAGTTATTAAGTTATTTGAGAAAATAATAAAGCTAGTACCATATACCAAATTATTTTCAAACTAAAAGAATAAATTTTAAAATGATTATATGAAAAAGAGATAGAAGAAATATAAGTGAAGATATCTCTAATCCTTGCACAAGGAAGAACTTTCCAAGAATAAGAGTAAGAAAACTATTGATACTTTTTCTGTAAAATTTTGAAAAACATCTCCATAAAAAATTAAAGTCAAAAAGGCAAACCACATATTTGATTAGAATATTTGAATCATACATAACTAAAGAATTTTTACTAGATTTTTAAAGATATGTTGCACTCCAAAAAATAAGAATATGCTACACAAAGCCAAGAAAGTCAAACATCTAGATAGAATGAATATACATCAAGCAAGACACGTAGCTGTCAAAATGGAAAAATAATGCAATGACACAAATAAATCAGTAACTCAAATAATCAAATTAATCAATAATCAGTAATAACTCTCAATGTAAATAGCCTCAATTCCCCAATGCAATTCAAAGACCCACATTGGGAGACTGGGTCAAAAAACAGAATCCAATAATCTCTTGCATTCAAGAAACTCATGTAATCCAGAAAGGAATTTATAGACTAAAAATCAAAGGATAGAAAACAATATTTCACACACCAGGACCCCAAAAGCAAGCAGGGGTAGCAATTTTACTCTCAGACAAAGTAAACTGCAAGCTAAAACTGATCAGAAAAGGGAAAAAGGTAACTACATAAAGTTAAGGGAACAATGTGACAGGAACAGATAACACTTGCAAACATACATGCACCAAATATTGGAGCACCTAATTTCATAAAATAAGCACTGCAGAACATAAAGAATCAAATATACATGAACATAATCATAGTGGGTGACCTCAACACCCCACTTTTACAGAGACAGATCAACTAAACAAAAAATCAACAAAGAAGTATCAGAACTGACCCATAATTTTTGAACAAATGGACTTTATAGTATCTACAGTGTTCTGCCATACTATAAGAAAATGAATATTCTTCTCAGCAGCACATGTAACTTTCTCCAAAATGCATCACACACTAGTTCACAAAATATGCTTAAATAAATACAAAAAGATTGAAATCAGTCCATGAATACCATAGAACATTGAAACTATCAATCAATCACAAAACAAATCACACAAAAAAATTTATAAACATCTGGAAACTTAATAACCTACTCCTGAATAATCAAAGAGTCATGGAAAAAATTAAGCAATTTCTAGAATCAAATGACAATGGTAGTATAACACACCAGTACTTATGGGACACAATGAAAGCAGTCCTGTGAGGCAACTTTATTGCAATCAATGCTCACATTAGAGAAACAGACTGAACTCAATTACAAAACCTAATGATGAACCTCAAAATACTCAAAAAACAACAATCTAAAACCAAACCTAGTTTAAGCAGGGAAATCACAAAGATCAGTGAAAATTAATAAAATTTAAATTAAACAATTAAGAATACAAAGAACCAACAAATTTAAGAACTGGTTCACTGAAAGAACAAACAAAAGAGCCAATCTTACCAAAACAGACAGAGAAAAGACTCACATCAATGAATTTAAAAATAAAATAGATAAAATCACAACACCATGGAAATCCAAAAGATAGTAACTACTATGAAAGATTGTACTCCAACAAATTGGAAAATAGTAAAGAAATGGAAAGATTCCTAGGACACATACAAATTACCAAAACTGAACCAAGAAGACATAAAACTCTGAGCAATCCAATAATGAGCAATGAAATTGAAGCAATAATAATATTTAAAACCTACCAAGAAAACCCAGGACCTGATGGATTCACTGCTGAATTCTACAAAACCTTTGAAGAGGTTATAAAACCAATATTCCATTTCATCCCATGTATGTAAAGATGGTTCATCATACACATATGTACTACATATCCCCATGTAACATATCACAAAAGCAGGACAAAAACACATGACCATATCAATAGAAGCAGAAAAAGCTTTTGACAAAACTCAACAATTCATACTTTTTTAATTTATAATTTTTTTAAAACCCTTAAAAATAGATATAGAAGGACTTATCTCAATCTGAAAAAAGCCATTTATGACAAACCTACCACCATCATCAGGAACAAGACAAGATGTCCACTATCATCATTCCTATTTAACACAGTACTCAAAACATTAGCCAAATCTTTATGGCTGAGTAGTACTCCATTTTATTAAAAAAAAAAAATCTTCTTTATCCAGTTTGCAGTTGATGGGCACTTGGGCTGTTTCCAAGCTTTAGCTATTACAAACTATGCCGCTATAAACATGGGTGCACATATATCGCTGTGGTATGATTCTTTTAATTCTTTTGGGAAGATACCCAGCAGGGGAATAACTAGGTCAAATGAGACCTCTCGTCCTAGTTCTTTGAGGTATCTCCATACTGATTTCCACAGTGGTTGCACCAGTCTGAACTCCAACCAACAAGAAACTAGAGACATTTACAGCTAAATGGATGCATATTGAGGCCATGCTCTTAGGTGAAATAAATAGGACACACATGTGTAAATATTGATAGTTTCTCTAGTGCGAGAAACTGAAAGTGTAAATAAGGACTAAAATGATTAAAATAAATAATTGATAATTTGAATAGGAAGAAAAGGTCCAAAGGGGTACGTGGAAGGGGAAGCAGAAAGGAAAGAAAGGAAAGGAAAAATTATGAGAAAAGGAAAAAATGGAAGCAAAGTCTTCGTAAATAGGGAAGGGAGCACAGGGAATGGGGAAAAAATAAGAACCAAGATACATCATGCACAGGAACAAGCACCCAATAATAAATGTAAATGTGTTGTATACCTAAAGTGTACTAATAAAAGAATTTAAGCAAAAAAAAATAAACATTAGCCAGAGCAATCAGCCAAAAGAAAGAAATAAAAGGGATATGTCCAGGAATAGTTGAAGTCAAATTATCATTATTCATAAATGCCATAATTGTCTGCTTAGAAGACCCAAAAAATTCTACCAAAAGACTCCCAGAATTAAAACCAAATTCAGCAATGTAGCAGATACAAAATCAACACACAAAAATCAATAACTTTTCTACACACTATTAACAAACTTACTGAAAAAGAAATTAAGAAAGTAATACCACTCACAATAACATCAAGAAAAATTAAATACTTAGGTATTAACATAGCAAAGAAGGTGAAAGACCTCTATGATGAAAACTACAGTACTCTGAAAAAGGAGATTTAAAAGAACATCAGAAAATGGAAAGATATCCCCTATTCCTGGATAGGCAGAACAAATACGGTCAACATGGTCATATTTCCATAACTGATATATAGGTTGAGTGCAATCCCAATCAACATACCCACAGCATTCCTCAGAGAACTAGAGAAAACAATACTAAAATTCATATGGAACCAGAAGAGATGCAGAATAGCAAAAACAATCCTGGGCAATAAGAACAAAGCAGCTGGCATCACAATTTCTGACTTCAAGTTTACTACAAAGCTACAGTGATTAAAAACAGTATGTCATTGGCACAAAATCAGTCATGTAGATGAACAGAATAGAGGTTACAGAAACAACCCCAGACACATTCAGCTATTTGATCTTTGACAGATGAGCCAAAAACATACATTAGAGCAAAGATGGCCTCATAGCAAATGATGCTGGGAAATCTGCCTATCCACATTCCAGTAAAATGAAGGTAGATCCATATCTCTCAACCATGTACTAAAGTAAAATGAAAATGGATTAAAGATGTAACTATTACAACAGAAACACTTAACCAACAGGATGATAAAATAGGTAAAACTCTTAAAGTCAGAGGTGTAGGCAAGGATTTTGTGAACAGACCTCCAATTACACAAGAAATAATAGCAAGAGTCAAAAATGGAATTATATCAAAATAAAAAGCTTCTTCACAGAAAAAGAAACAACCAACAGACTGAAGAGAGCATTTTAGCCAGCTATACCTTAGAGAGAGGTGTATTTAGAAGAACAGTGGCTAACCTATGGCAAGTGTGTTAATTTGTTTTTCTTTTAAGACAAAAGATATTGATTATGAATTGTTTTCTCTAAACTAAAACCTCAGTATTCAGGTTTAATTGCAGTGTTGGCACTTTGTGATAAATAAGTGGGTTTTGGGTTGCAGTTTCGGCACTCATCTCTAAAAGGTGCCATCACTGATCTATAGATAGATAGATAGATAGATAGATAGATAGATAGATAGATAGATAGATATAGATCTATATATAAAGAACTAAAAAAAGTGAACCCCACCCAAATAAAAGGCCCAACAAATAATAGGCAACTGAGATAAACAGACCTTCTCAGAAGAAAAAATACAAGTGGCTAATAAATACATGAAAAAATGTTCAATTTCTCTTGCCATTAGAGAAATGTAAATTAAAACAACACTGAGAGTAAATCTTACTGCAAAAAGAATGGCAATCATCAAGAAATCAAATAATAAATGTTAGTGAGGCTGCAGTGAAAAAGGAACCCTCTTACATTGCTGGTGGGAACGTAAACTAGTACAACCATTGTGGAAATCAGTATGGAGATTTCTAAAAAAAAAAACAAACTAAAACTAAAACTAGTTTCGTTTGACCCAGCTATTCCTCTTCAAAGTATCTTCCCAAAAGATATAAACATCACATTACAGAAATACATGCTACAAATCTTTATAGCAGCACAGTTCATGACAGCTAAATCCTGGAAACAGTCTACATGTTCATCAACATGTTTATCTAGATGAATAGATAAACAAAATGTGGTTTCTATACATAATGGAATACTACTTGGCTATAAAGAATGATAAATTTGACACATATCTAGGAAAATAGATGCACCTTAGAAACATTTTAAAGGAAACAAATCAGACACAAGCTTAAATACCATATGGTTTCTCTCCTATGAGAAATCCAAAGTACAAATAAAGAACAGAGTACAGATAGATTTTTTACAAATGTGTAGGGGACCAAGAGACCAAAGTGAGGAGCAGGAAGGAGGGGACATAGAAAGATTTAAGATGTGTCCTGTACATGTATGAACCACTCACAATGAATGGAATCATTATGTGTCACAAACATGAAGGAAGAAAAAATGAAAATAGGGGAAGAGGATCTAAAGACAGAGGGAGAGAGGAGAATGGAGAGGGGAAGGGGAATTAAAAGAATCAAGATATGTCAAGTACGTGTACCTATTCCTTAAGATAACTATAAGCATCATATATTGCAATCATTTGCTAAGATTAAAAATTTTAAAGACATGTTGCTGAGACATGTTCCTGAGACATTGTTCCTGAGACAATGTTCTTGAGAACACTGCAGAATATGAAGTACCAAGAATCTGTCTCTTCACCTAGACAACAATTACACTGACAGAATCTGTCTAATGTAATTACTTTGATACTCTGAAGGCTGACAGCTTCCAAAAGAAGGCTTGGGTAATTAATTTCATTCAATTTCAGCTCCTAGTTCAGTAATGACTTACTTGTGCTTTAGCTCTCAGCCTCATGGCAGGCAGCTATGCATGTGTTCCTGTAGCAGTTTACACACAGGTTGCAGAAACAAAGGTGCGACAAACAGACCCCAACCCCCAAATATCAGGGGATCTCTGCTCTGATTGACTACTGCTTCAGATCTTGGCTCTGATCAAGATTGCTGCTTCTGATCACAGAAGTATAGAAAAACAGGCAGCCACTGTTGTTACATCATTGTTGAAAGCCCCCACCTCCCAGCTGAAGTAACTGCAGAGGACTTAAAGGGTCACCAACCTTTTGTTTACTTCCTTCATTTTTTTCTTTTTCCCTTTTGAAGAGCCAGATATTAAACTCTGGAACATCAAAAGAAACTACATACAGAAAGAAAATTAGAAAATAACCACACATACCCAGAAAATAGCATAGGTTCAGAAAAAACCCATGAGAAAACCTTAAGTTTATATTTAAGGCTGATCCTTGGACAGAGACAGCCTGTAATAATTTGAAGAAGTAATTTTTTAAAAACAATAGAAAAAACCACAAAACTACATAGAAGGGCAGGATTAATTTCTTGAATTACCCAATTATTAGACTCAAATATCCAGCTTTCAACAACAACCAAAAAATCACAAGATGTACAGAGAAACAGGAAAGTATGGCCCATTTAAATATAGACAGGTAAATAAATAAATACTAACACTGCAAAAGATCTGATGGCTGACCTACTATGTAAAATAAGTATATCAAGGTTCCTAAAAGAATATATGGATAAAAGCAAGAAAGTGATGTATGAACAAAATGGAAATATTAATAAAGATAAAGCCTGAAAAGAAATCAGATAGAAATTGGGGGCTGAAAAGTATAATAACTGAAATGAAATATTCAGTAGAGGAATCCAAAAGCAGATTGGGCAAGCAAAAAAATATTCAGCAAACTTAATAGGATATTAGAATTATCAATTCTGAGGAACAGAAAGAAAAAGAGATTGAAGAAGTGTGAACAGAGCCTTAAAAGGATCTGTGGGACACCATCAAGTGTACAAACATATCATTGAGGGAATTCCAAAAGGAGAAGGAAAGAAGAGGATAGAAAGAATATCCAATAAAATAATGGCTGAAAACTGCCTAAAAGTGCTGAAAGACATGAAGTCAAATATCCAGGGAGCACTATAAACTTCAAGTGATCAACCTAGAGAGACCTATACCAAGACACATTATAATCAATCTTTTGAAAGCCAATGACAAAATATTGAAAGCAGCAAAAAACAAGCAACTTATCAAACACAATTACTAGATTTCTACCAGAAGCTTTGAAGGCCAGAAGTAAATTCAGTGATATATTCAGAGTGCAAAAAGAAAAACTGTCAGAGACCTGTGCTGGTGAAGCAGAGCCCTGCCCCCACATCAGTGAGCAGAGCCACACTGGAGGGACAGTGCCCCACCGACAAGTGAGAATGCTGACCTGCTGGAGGACAATGCCCTGCCGCTAGGGGAGTACAGCACATGGCAGCAGTGGCAAGGAATAGCCAACCCATCTGATACTAGGTGAGGACAACACCTGGGACAGAAGGGAGCAACCAATTCTGAGGACATTAAGGCCAACAACCCAGTTGAATTGCTGCCCTGCAGCCTACATCCAGCAGAGACCAGAGAGCTGATCACATTCCCAATCTACCAATGGAACCAAGAACACCCCTTGGCTTGGGCAGTAGCCAGAGTCTAGGGCTAATGAACAGAGGGGCCTGTAGTGGAAGGATGGCAACTCAAGAACACATAGGCTCTAAAGCAACAGAGAAAAATTGTGATTTGCTGGATGCCAAGACTGTAAATCTTGGGGGAAAAAACACTCAATGAATAACATAGGAACTTTTGCTTTGACTCAATCTTTTTAAAATTTTCTATTTTGCATTATTTTTATCTTTCCTTCATGGGGGGGATTTGCTCCACATTTTTTCCCTTCCTTTACTTTCTTTTCTCTTTTTACCCTTCCAACTTTTTTCCTCTTTCTTATCTTTATTTCATCTCCTGGTTTTGCTCTCCATTTACCTTTTTTCTTCTTTTCCTTGTTCATTCTTTCCAGTGACTGTTTTCTGTCACTATTAATTTCCTTTTACTCCTCAATAGGACCCCCATCCTACTTTTCTCTCCTCTTTCACACCTTCCAAAAATTAAATTTTTAAATTTTGCTTTTTTCATTCTCCAGTTCCCCCAACCTTCACCTTTGCTTGTATGACTACTAAGCTTTCTAAGTCTCCAATAGATAGTTAACTTTTGCTATTAATGTTGAATACTGTGCTATTGTTAGTAGAAATAAAGTTCTGTTTAGTAGCTATTTACTCTAAGTCAATAGTAGGTAAATATTTGGTTTGTCTTAGTATTCACACTATCGTTACAGATCTCTTTTCTATGGACAGGGGTGGTACTACAGTGGTTCCTTGGTTTATGAACTTAATTCATTCCATGATTCTGAAAAAGATGGCCATGTTCATGTTCATGTGGGAAAGGTGGCCTGATGAAGAGTTTGCAGACAAAAACAAAATTTTGCAAGACGCTTCTGTTTGCAAATCAAATTGTTTGCAAACAAAAGCATTTGTGAACTAAGGTACCAGTGTACATTGGTTGGTAGGGTTTGCCAATATTAAGCTTGTATTTGATGCTGTAATTGATACTTATTTTATTATGATAGCCAAGGTGATATAGCTGTTGCTTTTAATTGGTCTCCTTGAGATGCCAATATCTGGGTTGTCTTGCTGACGTAAGAAATGCTGTGACCCATTTGTGGAAAATTGAGCCACATATGCTTAAACTGCCCATATCAGATAGAGATGAGTGGCTTTGGGGGCAGAGGTAAAGGCCTGTAGTTAGCCACACCCAGAGGACAACACTGAAAAGTAGACATTAACTAAAGAGGTCTCCATACTAAAAGCAAAGCTTTCTACTATAATCAACCCACAAGCCTCAACAGGCAAAGCAAGGAGGCAAACAAACAAAAATGGAAACACAAGAAGGCAAGCCAACAAAATGTCTCCAAAAGCTCCCACCCCAGACCTGATACATAGGACATCAAAGAAGAGGAAAACAAAAGCCACACTCTTTAATTGTTAGAAATGACAAACCATACCAATAAGGCATTTGGAAAGCTCCTAGGAGATACGTCTATAAAAGGCACTAACAAAAAGATAGAGTTCTTGCTTCAGCAGCACATATACTAAAAAAGATAGAGGAGCTAAACAAAACAGTGCAAATCATGCCTGATGGGCATAGAAAGGAATTAGAGTCCATAAAAGGTCTCCAAATAGAAATTCAGATTAGAAATTCCATTGAAAGTATAGACAGCAGAAGTTACCAATATGAGGACAGAATGTCAGAACTACAAGATAGGGCTATTGTCAGTGACCAATTAATTAGAGATAGCTTAAAAAACAAGAGAACATAGAAAATGGATTCAACATCTCCTAGATGATGCAAAGAAGATTAATCTAAGATTAATTGGAATTACTGAAAAATTAAAAGATAGCAGAAATGACTTTTAAAGACTGTTCACTGAAATAGTAGCAGAAAACTTTCCAAATAATTTATAAGAATTTAACACACAGATAAGTGAAGTATATAAAACTCCAAATACCCATGATCAGACACATCACAGTCAAAACCCTGGAAGTCTAACATAAGAACAGAATCTTAAAAGTGGTTGGAAAAAGGCAATAAATCACTTGAAAAGGAAAATCCATTAAAATTATAGCAGACTTTTCAATATAAACCTTGAAGATCAAGAAAACTTGGAGTGAAGTGTCTCAAGCTCTAAAGGAAAACAATTTCTTACCCAAGCTGATAAATCTTGCAAAACTATTTTTCAAAATTGATGGAGAAATAAGACACTTTCATGACAAAGAACACCTTAAAAAAATTCATGACCCCCAACCAGCGCTCCAGAAATTCTCAAGGATACCCTAGAAAGAGACAATGAAGATACTAATGGCAAAAAGTCTAAAAAATGAGCAAGTGAAATGAACAGACACCTCACAGAAGAAATACAAATGGCCAAGAAATACATGAAGAAATGCTCAACATCACTGGCCATTAGAGAAATGCAAAGTAAAACAATACTGAATGCCATCTTACCTGAGAAAGAATGACCATCATCATGAAATCAAATAATAACTAATACTGGAGAGGCTGCAGTGAAAAAAGAATGCTTATACATTGTTGGTGGAAATGTAAACTAGTACAACCACCATGGAAATCAGTATAGAGATTCTTCAAAAAAAATGAAACTATAAATTCCATTTGACTCAGCTATTCCCCTTCTAGATACCAAAGAGGTTAAGGCATCATGTTATAGTGGTACATGTGTAGCTATATTTATAGCAGCACAATTCATAATAGCTGAATCTTGGAAGATGCTAATCATCAACAGATGAATGAATTTTTTAAAATGTGGTATTTATACAAAATGGAATACTACTCTGTCTTAAAGAATGATAAACTTGAGTCATCTGTAGGAAAATGGATGCACCTTGAGACTAATGTTAAGTGGAATAAATAAGACACACACACTTAAATATTACATGATTTCTCTTGCATTAGAAACTCAAAGTGTAAAATAAAGAGCAAAATAAAAGATAGATAAGAGGAAGTAGGGAGACAGATCTTTCTCAAAGCAGAAGGCGGATCCAGAGATGAGGTTGGAGGAGGGAAAGGGGATGAAAAAAGGATTAAGATGTGTTATGTGGATGTACCAACTCTCCACAAGGAACATTATGTACTAACATGTACTAATTTTTAAAATGTTTTTTAATAAGAAAAAACTGTCAACCAAGAATCCTCTACCAATCAAAAGTTTCAAAAATGAGAAAGAAATTGAGACATTCCCAAATACACAAAAGTTGAGGGAGTTTATTACCACTAAAACTGGTCAGCAATAAATGCTCAAGGAAGTCCTGAAGGCTCAAAAGAAAATACACTAGACAATAACTAGAAGTCATATGAAGAAATAAATATCTCAATAAAGGTAAATACAAGGGCACTTATAAAAATTAGCATTACAACTCTGTAATGCTACTGCTTGCTTTATACATTAAGGGAGTAAAATGTTTTTAAAATAATTACTAGTTTAAAAACTTGCTATAAAGTAATTTTGGTTTGTAACCCACATTTTGTTTCTACACAACTTAAAAGACCGGTGTATTTGAATCATTAGTTTGTTTCTCACCACACAGTATATAAAGATGTAATTTTGTGACATCAGTCATGAGGGTTGGATATGAAGCAGTGAAGGAACAGGTTTTGTATGTTGTTGAAGTTACGTTGTATAAATGCAAATTAGTGTTATAATTACTATGTTTAATGGAATCTCAATGGTAGCCATGCAAAAAATAGTTATAGAGAAACTGAAAGTGTAAATAAGGACTAAAAGGTATAATAGATAATGTGAAATAGAAAGAAAAGGAGCAAGAGGAAGGGGAAGTGGGAGGCGGAGGGGAAAGGAAAGAAGGGAATGGAATTAATATGAGAAAATGGAAAAAAGGTCTTTGCAAATAGGGAGAGATGGAGGGGTTGAAGGGAGGGCAGGGGAAGGGGAAAAAATAGTTATAGAATATACATTAAAAGCAATGAGAGGGCCAGGGGTTTACCTCAGTTGTTCTGACACTTGCCTCACAAGTGCAAGGTCCCAAGTTCAATCCCCAGTACCAAAAAAAAAGCAATGAGAAAGGAATTTAAATATTTCAAAAACACTTAAAGTCAAAAGGTCAAACAAACACAAAAAGAAGATAGTAATGCAGGAAATAAGGGACAAAAAGCTACAAGACATATAGAAAACACTAGCAAAATGACAGAAGTAAGGTTCACCTTATCAATAATTACCTTAAATATAAGTGGATTAAACTTTCTAGTCAAAAGGCAAATTGGCAAAAAGAATTTTATTAAAAAATGCAATCAAATTGTATGATATCTACAAGAGACTCATTTTAGATCCAAAGGCACAAACAGATTGAAAGGATGGAAAAAAAATAATTCCATGCAAATGGTAACCAAAAGAGAGCAGGGGTTGCTACACTAGTATCAGAAAAAAATTGACTTTAAATTTAAAATATTATAGTAGATAAAGGACATTACATAATAATAAAAGTTTCAATACAGTAAGAAAATATAAAAATTATAAGCATTTACACAGTGACAGAGCATCAAAATATAGGAGACAAAAAAGACAAAAGTGAAAGAAATAGTACTACAGTAATAGTACTTGAAAATTCAATACCTTATTCTTTTTTTTTCAATACCCTATTCTTAATAGTGGATAGAAAAACCAGAGAGAAAATAAATAAGGAAACAGAGAACATAAACAACATAATAAACCAGAGTGATGGCGAACCTTTTAGAGATGAATCCCCAAACTGCAACCCAACACCCACTTTATCACAAAGTGTCAACACTGAAATTAAACCTGAATACTGAGATTTTTGTTTAGAAGAAACAACTCATACATGCATTAACATCTTTTGTCTTAAAAGAAAAACAAATAACTTGTGTGCCATAGGTTCACCACCAGTGAAACAAACAGAACATTCAACAATAGGAGCTCATTGCCTGTGGAACATTTTTCAGGATAGACCACAGGTGAAGCCACAAATTAGGTCAAAATGTAATATATACATACAACAGAATATTGTTCATCATTTTAAAAGAATGACATTTCTGACGTATGGTACAACATGGATAAACCTTGAGGGTATTATGCTTGGTGAAATATGCCAGTCACAAAAAAGTAAAATAGTATATTATTTGACTTATATGAGGTTCACATAAAGTAAAATGGTGGTTTCCAGGGGAGAAGGGAGTAGAGGATTAAAATTTCATGGATACAGAGTTTCAGATTTATAACATGAAAAGAGTTATTGAAAATGGATGTGGAAGACGGTTACATAGCATTATAACTGTATTTAACATCATTGAACTATTAAAATGAGTGAGATGGTAAATTTTACAGGCCTTTTACCACAGTAAGAAAAGCTGGCTGGGGGGATACTGGTCATTAAGAATTAACTTCATCAACTTCTTTTATGTATCTATTTCAAAACTTCTTTAGAGCATTACCCAAGAATCCTCAACTTTCTGAGAGAACATTTTGTCAGTTAGCTATCCCATAGGGAAAAGAGACTGGTTTCAAGTTAATAAATCTACACATAAGCTATACATTTTTATCACTTAATAAAAATTGTTGATCTCTCTGAAATATATTTTTATTTTTACGTAATTACTAGGAAGTAAACATAATAAATATCATTTTTCTAAACATAAATGGCTTGCTACAAAAGTCTTACCTTAAGTGAAAATTGCCATCACTAAATGCAAGTATGAGAGCAAGCCTATTAAGCTTTTTCAAATTCCTAAATAATAAACAGTTATTTGAGATGACATTGAAATGAAGGATAAGAAAAAAAAGGAACAAATTTTGAGTTGGAATTGGAGAAATAGAAGTATTTTGTGCTCTCACTTTTTTTGTAAATGATCTGAGAATGTAGGAATAGAAGTTAAATTATAGCAACTCCCTGCACTAATAGTATCCTTTTCAGATTCTATATCCATAGAATCCATGTTTGTCAGCTGTCTTATATCTTCATAGTATATGGCATGGTATTTCTCAGAATGAATGAAAAAGCATTGCACAGTCACTAGAAACAAAAGAATACTTATTTATTTTCAAGGGCTGCCACTGACTAGTTTTCTGACCTGAGATGTGCCTTTAAACATTCTGAACCCATTTTCATATGTATAAAATAGGAATAATAATCTCTAACCATAGAAACTACTGCAGGCATACCAGGATAATAGTAGTCAACTAAAATATTAAGTTTATTAAACTTAATTTTAAAATAGGCATATTATAAATCAGTAAGAAAAGGTGGAAATCCCATTGGAATATGATACACACTTCATAAAGTAATTATAAAAACTACAGGAATTGTAATCAAATTAGAATAAATTAAACTAGTGACATTTTTCTATGTAATTGATAGCAATTCAATATTTGCTATTTTTAATATTAGAAGACCACACTTAACTGCCATCATAGGGCAACTTAAAATTAATTTAAGTAAACAGATTGGTAAGTCTTAGAGACAAATACTAGCAAATTTGGAGCTAATTTGGTGGCAGAGGGACTTTGAGAATTTGTTCTATTTTATGCAATTCCCTAATAATTTGCAGGCAGCTGATATTACAGATGATCACACAAGAAAAAACAAATATCATCAAGATGCTTCTGCCCGAAAAGATGAAGGCAAAGGAGATATGGTTTATGTCTAACATTAAAGATTATACACCAATAGTAATATGTTCATTCCAGAATTAGGAGTGAAGTGGTGGGGTAACAAACTAAGGAGCACGGTTTTACATGGTTAATAAACACTGAAGTCATTACCCCATAGTAGACATTAAGATATTACACAATACAAATGCAACATTTGTATCAAATAAAAACATAAAGTGATAAATAGCAAACAAACAGAAATTAAGGTGGTGATAGAAGGCTTTTGTAAGATCAGACACATGCATGGTGTTTTAGTTACTTTCTCATTGCTGGAACAAACCACCCAACACCCGTAATTTAAAGGAAGAAAAGTTTATTTTAGCTCACAGTTTGTAGAAGTTTCAGTCCAGAGTAGTCACCTCTAAGGCAGGGCAGCATGGCAGAGGGACATAGCAAAGTAGAAACAGTCCATATCAGGGTAGTCAGTAGGCAGGAAGCAGCAGCAGCAAACTTCCCTTCCTCTTTCATTCAATTCAAACTGTAGGCTCCTCCCTGGAAAAGCTCCATCTCCCTGCTCCTTTACTAGTAGTTTCCCAGTGACAATACTTGGAGAATGATACTTTGGATTCTCATACTGGTAACAATCCTAAGGATTAGAAATCTTCCATCCTACAATTAAACAGAAGCCATAAACCAGTATGAAAGTAAAGTCATGGGGAAAGAACTTAAAAATTTAAGACCCCAATTGGTTATCGTAGATGTGAAAAACTTTGATTCATTTGTTCATATGCTGTTCTCCATTACCATTCACCATGTAGTCAGTGGAAAAGGCAGTACCCACTTTACTGTCAATCCAGAGCAAGTATTTCTAAGATAATCATGCAGGACTCTTGATAAGAAATTTGGCCTCTGTGTATGTCATAGTTACTTAGAATACCTGAACTGAGCTCGCTTTCTCTCTCTCTCTCTCTCTCTCTCTCTCTCTCATTCTACTTCTGTATTCTCAGGACTACTGGCTCTCGCTACTTTACAAGCGCTTGATTGGCCCCAAAGTCTTGGCAGTGCATGTGGCTGGGCTCCAGAGGAAGCCACGGCCCGGCCGAGTGATCCGGGACAAACTAAGGATTTATGCTCACTGCACAAACCACCACAAGTAAGTCCTCATAGAAATGGAAAAGAAAGGTCATCCTGATGGGTTTCAACCCCTCCAAGAATTCTATGCTATTTGGAACCTCTTCAAGAATTATCTGTGTTCAGTGATAAAAAAAAAACTGCCTCTGGGATCACCATACTTTGCAGGTTTCAAATGATTCTGAGAAAAAGACTTTTTTTCCAGTTATACTTCCCTTTTCATACTTACAGGATCTATTTGTAAAAAAAAAAAAATCGTAAAATACATGCTATTTGTTCATTAACAGATTTTTATTGGGTATTTTCTCTCTGACAGTTGACATAATGCCCTTGAAGTTTTTGTGTGCCTAAGCCTAAGCCAAGGCAAAAGGCCATGCCTTGTTCTATGATCCACCTACAGAGTTTAAGGAAAAGGTCTTCATTTATAAAATGTATGCTGAGAGCTGCACTTCAAGGAGCCTAGCCCTGGACCAGTGTGTCTCAAACTGGGTACCCCAGAACTAAAAGAGTGCATAAGGGTAGTCAGGCCAGCTTTAGAACCATTTTCAGTATTGCAACAACAACAACAAAAAAAATCTTCTCAGCTATTTTAAGTGTTAAGAAGCTAAATCAAATGTAGGCTTCCTTTTAGGGGATGGGGGGTGGGTAATGAGGAAGAAGATCCCCAGTGGTATAACATTCCAGTGTGGTACTGTGTGGTTATCCTTCTCTCTTTGATCTGAACATTAGTTGTCATTAGAGTAGTCCTTAAAACAAACAGCACATTAATGATCAGTAAATAAAGAGATAAAAAGTTTTAAAACATGGAGACCATAAGGAAATAAATTTAAATTGGTTTTAAAGCAAAACCCATCTGGTCAAATATGTCTTTCTGACATCACTTCCTGTTTCAGGAGAGTAGGCTGCCCTAGAAAAAACAACTCTTTCTCTTACTGCAGAGAAAACCTGGGGGCAGGATTGCCGGGGACACTTCCTGCCAGGCCTCTATGCCTGGGCCTGTCAAGCCTATCAGGGGCTGATCAAGGGGAGGGGAAGCACAAAGAGCTGTGTGGTCAGATTACACCAGATGCTTCTTCTCAGTCCTTGATGAGACAGGAGCCAAGCCAGCTAATTCCTCATGATAAGCTTTTTCAAAGAATAACTCTGAGCAGAGGGGGGCCAACGGCCAGTTATCTTGCCTGTAGATACAAGTGCCTATTGTAGGTGAGGGGAGGCTGGTTTGGGCAGGGGCCAGAGGCTTTCAACATCCCTTTTGCTCAGCAGGAAGCTCAATCCCATACCTGACAGAGTGACTGCTTTATGGCCTTGGCCTGGAGTTATCTGATCATCACACAAGGCAACATTGTATTCCTTGTCTCTGCCTAGCCCTAAGGCAACCACCCAAAAGGTAGACCCTCAGCTTTGAGAAAGAAAAATTGCTCTTGGCACCTTCTGTCCCTGTTGGAAAATACGCCAGTCTTTGGCATTTATACTACTGGTCTAGGGACCCAAGGAAAAGCGTCTGGCGCCAAATGGCAGGATTTGTGTGTCTTCCTTACATAGTCTTATTCTGAAGTGTTCTTTGATATTCTCATGGGAAGTTGTCATTAATATTCTGAATATACCATGAACTCAAGGCCAGCATCTCATTCATTTTTATATTCTTAGTGTCTAATATTGTAACTAGCATGAAGAAGATCTCATAAAAATGTTTGAGAGATGAATGAATGGATGAATGCAGAAATAGGGCATCAGTATGTTACTGCTGATTTATAGTTTCGCTCTTCTTCCCTGTGATATCACCAAGAGGAGGTGGTGTGGTAGGGTGGTTAGTTATATCATGAATCCCCAACAAATTAGTAAAATCATCTGGATTTTAAACTTCTCTGGGAATGAGATGCCACCAGACTCCTTTTGGTACAATCTCTTCCTTTCTGCATTGAAAAGAAAAGAGAAAAGACTTTCATGATCCATGTCACACATGACCTCTAAAGATAAAAATTGAGACAAAGGTCTTAAACCCATAAAGCATACCTACAATGAAAACAATTGAGCCACAGCTAACCTTGCAGATCTCCATGTAGCAGGTGTCAGGTGCCCAGATAGGTAGGCACAAGAAAAGAGATGTGTCTGCCCTTCTCTCTGGTGTGTGCCCACATCCTTTACAATAGTCATAAGAAAGGACCATTGATTCATTTAGTTCATTTGTGGCCAAAGAGGCTAAAGTCATAGAACTGACCAAGAGTAGACATGTTGGCTTCATGCTAATAAACCTTGACCCTGCTCTGAAAATAAATGTCCTGGGTCAAAACAGGGATTGGATAAGAAAAGATCAACTTACTAATAGAACAATGCAAAGGAAGTGTCTCTTAAAAGAACTGCACTCCAATGTGTATTGAAGATTTGCTATGTAACAAGCATCTTGCCGGATGTTTGCATTTATATTACCTTCTTGAATTCTAAAGGTTCTACCCTTAAAGCCATTTGGCCCAGCATCCTATTGCGCACATGACTCCCCTTTCCATCTTCCTAACAGTTATACAGCACCTACTTAGAGACTTTACTGCCTCTCCTCAAAGCCTCTTGCACCATGGGTTATTCCTGACCTATTGGAGCCTTGTCTCTTATAGTCGATTTAGAAGACAAAGTTAGGTTCTCATATCAACACCACCAGGTGCTTTTTTGCTTTCTACTCTAGAACAAATTAAGACACTAGACTTAATTAACAGTTCTCACCTCAAATCTTGTTCAGAGAACAATCGAGTTTTGACAGGGAAACCTTTTTTTATAAGCCATTCTATTGAGACAATGTATGTTTGAGGGGTGGAGCTGAGGTCCTTAGCCAAGTTCAGAACCAATTGGAACCTGGTGGATGCTGAAGCAAAATTGAGCCTTTTGGGGTTCAAGTTAGTTTACTATTGGCAAAACACAACTTCCTGTTTTTCAGAAGAAGTTTTTTAAAAGGCTCTTTAAAAAGGTTCCTGAGGCTTCTTGGACATCAAGTGACTCTTACAAAAAAATATTTTGATGAGTTAAGTGTAAATGAATCAGAAACATGTGGATTAAATTTCCCTTAAAATGCACAGGGGCTTTGAAATTAAGGGGGGAAAATGTTTGGCAAAGCATGGCCTGACTTTTACCGAACCCATAACCTTTGAATTAGATTTGGATACAATGGACCAACGCAGTACTCAAGCACATTGACTTTCACTGGGAATGACCATGGACTGCAGAGCATCATACTCCTTTCTTTTCCCAGACCCCCAGCTTCACTGGAGGTGTTTCTACAACATGACTGTTTTCTATCTGGAACTCAAGATGCACCACCCACATGACATCTCCCACTTCTTATATTAAAGATATTCCAATTCAAGTTTCCCTTCCCTGACTCACTTCCTTGTCCTCCCATGGTAACACAGAGAAGATATCAAGCAGAAAAAGAACAGCCAGAAGAGATGAACTCCAGATACACAGATTGGCTGCTGGTGAAAAAGTCTCACTATGAGTGAGACATACAGTAAGATGAATGTTCTATCCAGACAGCTTCTCTCCAGAAAAGGCCATTCACAAAGATGACCAAAAGCCACCTGGACTTGACAACATCAGGAGTCAAAAATAGCCCACTGACCAAGCCTGCAGACATCATTTCCTTAAGGAACAGGCACCCCTCAGGATTAGTTTTCAGTGGGCAGAAAATCCACATTTTTCAAGAATCTGGATTCTCAACACAGCACTCTTAGACTGATGCTGTAATCTGCAGCCAAGACTGTATCTTCCAGCCAAAAGGCTTCTGCTTCATGTCCTTGCCCATTAGTCAAGCTGGGTGAGGGATAGCTAAGGCAGTCTTGTCTTCAGTGCCAGTTTCTACCTGAGGAGGGCCCAAAAGTTCTGTGAGAGCCAGTCCACGGTGGTCCCTGGGCTGTACTGGTTTGACTCCCCCAAGGGAACTATATAAATGGAGATCAGACCATTGCCAAGCAGCTTGAAAAGACAGCTTTCCCTGTAGCAGTTCTGTGATTTCAGGTCTCCCTCCCACTCACCACTTCCCCACATCCTATCCTTCTCTCTGCAGGCTCTAAGGGCTCATTCTGCCCAAAATCTGTTGAAAAGAAACTCATAAATGCAAGCATGTGGCTCTCTCCTTTTTTCTGGCCTTTAAGAGTATTGATAGTTGCTTGCAAAAGAGTTTACTGCAGTCAGTCTGGCAAAACTAGTACCCATCCATGCCTATTTTGCTCACACCCTGAGGCCCAGAGTACAATAGTTAATGATGTCTTCCTCAAGTTTGCTCATGTTCTTTGCTAAACTGAAAGCCCACTAATGGAATCTAGTTGTTCTAGTGATGATCTATGACAGCATAGACTGTCAACATCTTTCTCCAGAGCTGTGGTGACACAAATCTTCCCAAATCAACTGGCATTCTCTTCTGACTCATTTGGCTATGAAAGCTAGTTAACGTGCTGCCAGGGATTAGGAGGGACTGGAGGAGAGACTGCATAGGAGAGGTATTTAAGAATTTATAAATGTAGGCATCTGAAAAGCTTTGAACACTATAATGTGCAAGGTGCAAGAAAAATACTCTGATGCACAGCTGCAGATATTCCGGGAGTTCTTCTCATAACCTTATGGATTGTTCTAAGTAAGAGGTTCCCAAACCCAGCTTATTGACCAATTGTCTCAGAAAGATTTTAAAATACATATTCCCAGGACTGGAGCCTAAATGGATTGAATCAGAATTTCCAAGGAAGAGCTCTGGAAATCATACTTCTTTGAAAAAATCCCAAGTTATCATACAAACCTGATCTTGGCTGCTCAACTCTTAATTAGCACCTTTAAAAGCAGAGATCAGTGATACAGGGATCAAGGAGTGCTGTATCTGCAAGGAACGATGTTTCCCTTTGGGCAACGTTGACTTAGAATTTCTCCAAAATCCTCCTTTGAAGGCAAGGCTGGGTCATTTTTTCTGTTTCCTCTCATTAACCTATCCAGATGGGGCCTTGAGGGACCCCTTAAAAACAAGGTCTTTTTTCCTACAGAGAGAAGGAAATCATTATAGTTTTGTTGATACATGCTGAAAGACTCTTACATGTAGGCATATAGTTCTCCCAGGCTTCTGGACATCCGGTACTGGTTTAAAAGAATCCCAAATGGTGAATAGTTTTATAATCTTGGAGTAGGTGAAACACCAAAAGCTGGAATCAAAAAGATAAATTTGACTACATAAAGTTGCTTTTAACATATATCAGAATACAATGTAAACTGAAATGGACAAAGACAACCGTGGGAAATTTTTGCAGCATGCATGTATACAAAAGATTTCTGTCTTTAACAAATACGTAGTTTTTATAAATCGATAGAAAATGGGCAATGGACAGGAACAGGCAGTTTATAAAAGAAATAAAATGGCAGATGGGCAAATGAAAAAATGTGGCACCTCAGTATGAATTGGAAAAAAATATAAATTACCACAAATTGATATCCCATTTTTACTTCTCACGTCAACAAGGATATTTCAAAAGATTAATTTCTGTGTTCTTAAGGATATGAGGAAATGGGTACTCTCATACAGAGCCCGGGGAAGGAAACTTCTAAAAGTTTTTGGAGAGTTATTATTATCAAAATGTGTGTATTCATTAAGATAAGTGAAGTTATGCTATGATAACAAAGAACCCTCAAATCTCCATGGCTTTCAATAAGAAAATTTATTTCTCATTTGTACTACTCATTCATCATGGCTCAACTATAGCCCTGCTCTGCCTCATTTTCATTCTACCACCTAGATCAATATCGCAGTTTTTCTCAAAAGAATTGTCAGCCTTCTGGCAGAGGGAAAAGAAACATGGCAAAACATAGGGAGGCTCCTAAAGTTCCTGCCCAAAGGTTTTAACATGTCCTTTCACATTTCACTAGACAAAGCAAATCATGTGGTTACTTTCTGTTTCAGCAGAGCAGGAACATAAAATTTTCCCACAGGCAGGAGCATCACAGGGAATGAACTGAAAAACTGGGTGAGGACTCATACAATGCACATTCCCCTTGACCTAATGATTACAACTTCTAGGATTTTATCCATCAGAAATAATCATAATGTGCAAAAAGTTCATGCACAGTGGAGCCTTTCATGGCACAATTTATAATAGATAAATTGAAAACAACACAAAGTGAAAATAGGGGACTAACTAAATAAATTATGTTACATTGCTATTATTGAAAATGATATTCTTCTACAAGTAGAATACATAATAACATGAGAACATGTTTAAGATGCTCATCAACTGAAAAATAGCTGTTTAAACACTGTGACCCAAGTTATATAAAGACAGTAATATTTTTGTATGTCAAAGTACTTAATAAATATTTGTCAAATTAGTAATTAAAAAAATACTTAGAGAGTGGTTACCAAAATGTTATATCTCAAAATTCTGTAATTATGGGGAATTTTATTTTCTTCTTTGTTTCTCTATTTTTTACTGTTTGTTTGATTCATTTCAAGCATCATCTTTTATCTTCATATTCAGAAAAATGTATATATATATATATGTTTTCTAAAATCACTGCAATAAATTTAAACAAGAATAGAAGGAATGTGGTAGGAAGTAGGTATCTGCTTTTCAGGAAACCACAATAACAGAACTTTCCTCTTGTGAAGGTCTGTTGTGTCCAGGATCCATAAACCAAGAGCCCTCTTTTGGGTGATCTTGTTTTGTGCAGGCTATAAAGTATTTAGGTGCATCTAACTGACCACTTTGTTTCCATCCCCCCACCACCATAGCCACAACTATGTTCGAGGCTCCATTACACTTTTCATCATCAACTTGCATCGATCAAGAAAGAAAATCAAACTGGCTGGGACTCTCAGGAACAAGCTTGTGCACCAGTATCTGCTGCAGCCTTATGGGCAGGAGGGCCTGAAGTCCAAGTAAGTACAGACCTAGAAATAATTCAGGATCGAGTAAGGCAGGAGTTGAACAGGAAGGGAGCTGAAGTCACCCTTTTACTGAAGGGGCCAAGGTTCCTTCTAATTCACTCAGGGGCTCAGTGTGATGAAGCAAGACAAAGAATGGTCTGGAGTCAGGGAACTACTGATTTCCTTTGGGGTGTTGGTCAAGCCCCTCTCTATTTCTACACTTAGATTCCTCAACTTTAAAGTCAAATTATGGCTACACATTTATCAATGAAGTTATTCTTGGTATTTGAGCAAAACACTTTTTCATTATGCAAGATTATCACATTGCAAGCCATTTGTCATCCTTGGCACCTGCCCACTCAATACTAATAGAGTCCCTGGTCATGTGACAACCCCAAATCCTGGTTGAGAACCATGTTCCTTCCAGTTATAATGTTCTTTAACATGTGAGATGGCTCTGCACATATGCACATCTCATGGGGTTTAAAGGAAGATGGAAAAAGGATCAAAAGTTCAGAGATCAAAAGTTATTATGCCTCTAACTTTATTCCTTAGGTACATCACTGCTTAATCTCAGTTTCTTCATCTGAACAATAGGAGGGAGATTATATCCTGGGAGTTCTGTGGCCCCTGCCAACTATAAATAAACAATTCTGTGACACTTCCCTGCCTCCTTCAGTCTCTACAGAGACTATTGGTGACACTGATCCACCAACAGAATGCAGCCCTGAGATGCACTGAGAAGGTGTCTCATCAAGGACAAAGCCACCCCAGCTCCCCAGGCAAGGCCTCTCAGGAAGGATATGGGATGCTCTGCAGACTGGGGGCGTTCCTATTCCATTTTTAATGTTTACCAACTATAACAAAGCTGTAAACTTGGAGCAGGTGGCTTGCACTCCCACAGCTGCCCACAAATATTTGTGCTATAATTGTTCACTGTTTCACAGCAACTTTGGTGGCTTGCATTTGGCTTCCAACTGTATGTGCAATGGGAACAAAACACAATCTGGGAAGTCACTTACTGAAACTTTTTAGCCCACCCTAGATCTGCATTTTCACATACTGGCTCTTTTTTCTGGCTACATGTACATGGCTTCTCCTTTCCTTTCTTAAGAAGAAAGAAAAATATTTTATTTCTCTCTTTTTCCACTTCTCTATAGTTTATGATGGGCATGCTGAATTCCTGGCCTTCAAGTCCCAGCTTCACCACTAATTAATTGTATGGCTGGAAAAAAATCATTTATCCTAATTTCTCAGCCTCAGTTTTCACATCTTAAGAATTCAAAGTTTGCTATATATTTGGTAAAGTCCATTATAGCCCTAAAATTCTCATTCTGAGTCTGATTTTCTAAGGACCATAAATGCATTTAAGCCTCCTGCTAACATTCACTAATGACCTGCAAAGCCATTTCTGGCAGAAAAGCTGACTCCTGAGCAGTGATTGAAACAAACAAGGTCTCCTGAAACCAAAGAGCTCGGGAGCTGAGCCTGCCCAGTATCAGGAAGAGAAGGCTTTCCAGCAGGGACTGACCAAAATGCTGTAATCTAACAGGTCAAAATGTCAATTCCTGCTCTGCAAAAGGCAAGTTATGTAATCTCTGTGAGCCTCATTTTCCTCTCACATGGAGCAAATTAAACAAAGTAATCTATGTAAATTTCCTGACATGTAGCAAATGCTCAATAAATGTCCATTGCCCACCCTCAACTCGGAACTCTAGCCCATTAGGAAAGGAGAGAAACAGTTGCTGTCCCTAAGAGTGTTATTCAAAAGAACAGTCACCTCGGATTGAAAGATCCTATGTTAACAAAATATGTCAAGATTAACATATATTAAAAAGTGTTCTGAACATTACATAGAACCAAACAGTATACTTGAAGAGATGGTAGTCAGGGGGCAGCATCTTCCAATGAACTCATTTCCCCACTAACCGAGGACACAAGCCTCCAATCTATTCACCCCATCCTTGTGTGTTGGCCTCCAAGATTATCCTTCTACTATTTGAACCTAGCCACACTTTCTCCCTGTCCTGCCTACATCTGTCCTTGAGGGTAACTGACTCTTATTGGCTAGCAATATGCAAGATTGTTGAATGTTGCTGTCCTGTACTCCACCATGTCAGCATATTAGTGGGGAGTTGTGTTACAACTTTGTTAAGAATGAAAGAGAGGAATAAAGACAAAGAGAATTTTATTTCACAGGGATCCTGAGATCAAACAATAACGTGATGCAATTGGGATAACAATGGAGATAGAGTCAGAAGGCCTGGTTCTGAATCCGAATGCTGCCTGCTATTTATCTGTGTGACCAAACCTCAGCTTTGTTATCTGTCAAGTGGGATTATTTTAAGAATCAAATTAGAGGAGGGGGGTATGATATGAACCCTCCCAGAAATGTATATCCCATACACCCATACATATATCTATATATATAAATATATACATATGATTTTACATGTTATATAGAGAGTCATGATTAGGGTATAAAGACAACTAGATTGCAGCCTCTGATCCCACCATTGATTTACTTTAAAACCTGGGGCCCTAAACTCACATCTCTAAGTCTGATCCTTTCCCCTAAACTACTGCTAGCTTATCACCTTTCCTATTTTAGACCTTAGTGGCTCTGACCGTATGCTGTGCCATTTGGATGTCAGCTGCCAAGCAGAGACAGGCAGGTAGTACAGATTCAGTACCACATCCAGTGTTCTACTAGGTCATTACTGGAGAGTTTGTGCCCTTGGTGGTTCTGGGATGGGGGCGGCAGGGCTCAGTGGTTTCACCATCTACTGAGCAAGTGCAAGGACCTGAGTTCAATCCCCGGTACCAAAAAAAAAAATCTGTCTGAATATTTCATTTTACCCATTGCTATGACTTTATAGATAATAGCTTTAATAGTCATTATCTCATTTAACCTTTTGAACAACACTATGAAACATACAGAATAATTCTTGCTTCCCTTTCATTTTAAAGAAACTGAGTCACCATGAATCACACAACTAGTAAGTGAAGAATCTATAAAGCACCTAGCATGCAGTTCTCCTGACTCCTAGTCCAAGACTGTGCTACTCCAGTAGTCTAGTTACATGTACTAATGATTACAGAGGGCTGATATATGGAATGAATTTCTGAATTTAAGTAAGAGGTCAGGAATTATAAGTAGACATATTAGGAGAAATCTGAATTTAAAATTCAGTGTGAATGCTTCAGATCAGAATGTCCCTTGAAGCTGAGCATGGTGGCACACACCTGTAATCCCAGCACTTGGGAAGCTGAGGCAGGAGGATTGCCTTGAGCTGAAGGCCAGCCTGGGCTACATAGTAAATTCAAGGCCACCCTGAACTATGTAGTGAGGCCCTGTCTCATAAAACAAACAAAAAAAATAACAACAAACCAGAACGTCCCTTGATCTTCCTAATCCTAGGCTACATCATCATGCGGCCTTCAAGATATAGTTAATGTGGGGTATGTAGGGGAAGGGGACTCTGAGGTCCCCTTGAAGAGATCATCTCTATTTTTAGCACCAAACAGGAAGCAGTCTATCGGTGATGCCATAAGACAGGTGCTGACTGTTTCTGCTTTGGGGCTAACTCGTTCCATATTAATGTTTAAACTTCATATCCAAATGAACCTCTTCTTTAGCCACTAAGTTTTTACCTGAAAGAATCTCAAGTTTCCTGTGAATTGAGAATCTTACTGCCTAGTCTGTGAAGAAACATAGTTTTTCTTCTTTTTCTACATATTCTTCACTTTGTTCATCTCTCTCTTGTGCTTTGATTTTGCCCTCATTAAATGCTATATCAAAAAAAAATTGGTACCTAACTGCATTAGCCAAACAGAATAGTTCTGAATGTACTCATGTAACATCTAGATGATAAGACTTTAAAAAAATATCTTCCCATACCTGTTGTCATCTCTGGATTCAGACTTTGACTAGTGTGAAAAGTCTTGAGAACCAAGCTGTCCACCTCCTGGCCCATCAAAATCCCTCACTTATAAGTGGAATCACCACACTGCATTGTGGACAGGAAGAGACCTGGTAAAAGGATCTTGGCCAATGGGCCATCTATCCATTGACAGCAAGCAGACTCAAGACATCTACATGTTTGAATTCTATACTGCTGACAGTACTTTGTACTTGTTTTTTTTTTTTAACTATGATCAACCACATGTAATTGCTACAAGTTTCTATTATCTGTACTTGTCTGGGATCATTCAAATTAGTTTCTTTTAAAAAATAAACCTCACTGTGGAAGTTCTATA
Organism: Heterocephalus glaber; assembly: GCF_053883595.1. Taxonomy (NCBI): domain Eukaryota; kingdom Metazoa; phylum Chordata; class Mammalia; order Rodentia; family Bathyergidae; genus Heterocephalus; species Heterocephalus glaber. The sequence goes on along the minus strand of NW_028258320.1, from coordinate 48,277,362 downwards.
GTTATTAACAGATGACTTTTTGGAGAATAAAATTTTGAAAGACACTTATGGGTCAAGAAATTTCTTCTATAATGTCCCTGCCAGCTTTCAGCTTCTGATTGATGGGATAGCTCAGCTCCTAAGTTGGCCCACTCTAGAACCAGATAGCTCTCCTTATATGAGGCAAAAGAATATTTTCTTTCAATTTCTACTCTTGTTTTAGAAAAATCAAGCAGTATAAATAAATATGCTCTTTACAACCATTTTTCAATATATCTCCCCTTAGAGTTCAAGTCCCCAAGCGTTACCTCCCCGATCCTTCAACCATCCCTCAAATAGCTTGGTTTATGGCTTGCTCCCTTTAAATTCCTGATTACCTTGAATCCATCAAGTTCTAGGGTCTTATAGGATTAACTTTTCAATTTTTTACCTCAACCAAGCTTAGTTGAAAAGGTGTAAGGAGGAGTAGGAAATGTGAACATCTTATTTTGATTCACCTCACCACACAGTACAGTGACATTTTTACATCTTTGACAACTTCCTTGACATTATTTTAATTTATATTCTTTGAGTATTTGTGAGGTTGGAGTTTTTCATGTCTATTAGTATTATATTGCTTTTATAGATTTCTTGTGTTCTTTGCTTGTTTTTCTACTGGGGTGTTTGTCTGTTTTATTAATGATTTGTAATTTTACTTTAACAAAAGGCAATTTCTCCCCTTGCTATCTATCATGTGGATTGAACTATTTTCTCAAGTAATTTATTTGCTATCTTTTCATTTGCTTGATTTTTAGGCTATTATCTTGACATAAGAAAGTATCCCCATTTTATATAGATACATCTATTTATCTTTCAGTTTGTTGTTTCTTCCATTCCACTTTGATGTGTATGCATTAATATCCCTACAATCAGATAAATATGCATCTCTATTTTCTTGTTTCTTTTTGTTTCATTTTTTATATTCATTTCCTTATTCCATTTTGAATTTATCTGATGTATAGTAGGAGTTAAGGAACCTCAATAGTTGTGATACTCAAGCTGAGAGTGTATGAGAAAAACTATTAACCCATGAAGGACTTCAGGTGTTCATTTTTAAATATCAGGGGGAAAGTATCCTTTTTTTTTTAAAAGCAGGCTTAGAACGAAGACCTCTTTTACCTTGGGAAAAGGCAGAGGCAGCCATGTCAGCTGCTGTCCTTTTGAAAGCCTATTCAGAATTCCTCAGGAGGAAGGGCTGCAGAAGCTGGGAGCACCAAATGGCAAGAAAGGTGCCTGGAACTGGGGAGATTTATGAGCTGACTGAGGGAACAGGAAAGTAGTACTTACTCTAAACACTGACATTGAAGTTTGTGTTTCAGTAAAGAAGGTCTGAAGTAGACACTATAAAAAGCAGGAATATAAAATATGTGACCGTATATATTTATAAAAATGTTTGACGTTCTGAAGGCAATCTGTAGAAAAAAAGAAAGAACCATAAATATGTAGAGAAATGATAATGCAAAATTGCTCATTAGGATGTAAAGGAGTTCAGATCCTTTAACCTTTGTGGTAATTTGGGGATGTTTTGTGGCTCACAAAATGGTAGTAACTATGATAGCATATATGATGTTGTCTAAATAAATATGTGCATATCTGAAAAATACAGTGAGGGTACTGAAGTGTTATTCTTCACCCCCTTATAATCTTTCTCTGCCTAAAAAAAAAACACTTAAACTATTCTCTCTATAGGGAGCTCTGTGACACAGCCCATGACTTGAGAGAAATCTAAAGGACTTTATAGAATGTGCCTATCAAAAAAAGATACATTTTCCTTTTCAGTACCCCAAATAAACTCAGAGTTTGTTATCAGTGCAAATGCTTCATCTGAGCAGGTTCTTATTCCTCCTGTGAAGTGCTGCCACGTACTGCCTGTTACACACTAAGGACCGTATTCATCTTATCAGTGTGCAAGTGGGGTAAGGGGCACATTAAATGAAGCACTTCTATTAAAATAGCAAAAATGCTCACTTCAGTCTAGTCAACAAAAAACTTGTCTTTGAAAACTTCATGTATTTATTTTGGGTTAAAAATGTGGCCTCCTGACATGGTACTCCAAAAGAGTATGAAAAACACTTTTTATTCAAGATAAATTCAAAATAAAGTAGTTAGAAAGTTGATTCCTTTCTATGAGCAGCTGCACACAACTCCACCCCTTCTCCCACCATTGCTGTTGAACTGTGGCTGCACTTTAAAATACCTGTGGGCTTTAAAATCCCAATGCCCAGATAGCACCCAGGACCAATTAAACCAGACTCTCTGGGCTGGGACCAAGGCACTAGTAATTCTTAAAGCTAGCAGGTAATTCAAATATGCAGGCAAGGTGGAGAAAAACTGGCCCTCTATAAACTTCTGGAACAAGATCCCGGATGATTTGCATCTTTGATCTCTCCCAGATTGTTATTCATTCAGAGGCACAAAGCCATTTTGCCAAAGTGTGAACATGCCATCTCTGGGAGTTTCCTGTGGCAGAGGGAAAAGCTGGGTGCTGGCTTCCCAATGGTTTTATTGCTTGTTTTGTTTTAACTTCCAGGTTAGTAATGTGCAGATCGCTATGAAAACTAGAGGATTAGAAAATGCTTTTATATTTTACAATAACTTGACATCTTAAACCAACATGTTTAGGAATGTGGTGTTTTGCTCTTATTTTCTAAGAGCTTTCCATTTGTTCTCAGCTCCAGAATATATTTTCTTCCAGCTCACTCGCAGCAGCTGGAAACTGCATAGCTGTCCATCTGGCCTGTAGTCACCCATCCTCTCTCCTACTCACTTGGGGACCCTGTTTGCAGGTAGGGATTTCCATTCTGTCATAAATGACTGAGCAGAAACACTGGTAAATGAGCCCTTTAGAATACAACTAATATGTTTCTGAACAGTTGATTCTAAACTGAGGGCAGGGAAGCAAAATATGAAGGCAGTTCTTGTGGACTGAGAAGTGGCCCTTGTCTTCTTTCTCCATACTTTCTAGAAGCTGTGGTTTGATGATTAACAAAAATAAGCCTCAAGGAACTTAAAAATTCTAATTCTGTTCATACCTGTAACAAGGCCTAGGCCCTGAATCAGTGTTTCTTTAGCTGCGAGACATCAGAAGGCCAGGGGAGGGTATGGCTCATTCCAGACAAGGGACCTGGAGCACAAAACTCTGGACCAAGTGCCAAACACCAGCAATGACTCTGCAAACTAACCCTTCCCTGCTTATCTTTGCAAGGATGATTCAAAGCTGCCTCACATTTTGTTCTTTGACATCTGTGGGCCCTGGAACAGAGCCTGTGCCAGATGAAACATCTTGTTTTTCACTTTGTAGGACATACCAGAGCACCTGATGTTATAGGGAACACTCTGTTCAAAAGCCAGTTAAACTAAGCTATTTATCTCCTTGCTTTAACTAATTGGAATAGGTATCCAAGGAACCATGATTGTAGAGTAATGGAACTAGTTTGGGGTAGCTTATGAATTATCACATAGGCTTGCATATGAAAAACTTATCTGTGTAATACACACACACACACACACACACACACACACAATCTTCCCTTCTACCTGACTCTTCACCTTACTTGTAGACTGCCTGTAAGGAGCATGTGCCTCATCCCACAGTGCCTCTTCCTGCTCCACAGAAGTAAGGCTCGGGAAACCAGCCCCCTCCCCACAGTGAAGACACTGACTCTATGACAAAACAAACTATATGAAGCTATCTTCAGGAGACCGGGAACATGAGGGAAGGGAGAGATGGTTTCTGACTTGGGAATCTGGGAAGTTCTCAGCACCGAGGGCCATTGAGCAGGAGCTAGATGAACCATACTTTTAAGAAATCTTGTAGGGGAGGCTGTTGGAGGCAACAGGATAAGCTTATAAAAGGTTTGGAAGTACAAAAGTTCAAGGCTCATTTTGTCTTGGAGGTGGCAAATCATCTCATATGACTGGAATATAGAATGTTTTGTGGGATAAGGGGAAAAAAGCCACAAAGATACTATACCCTGAGGCCAAACTGCAGAGGGCCTTGGAATCCAGGCTAAATTTGATTTTCCTTCTATTTCTGTTTTTGTGTAATGTGTTTATTATGATGTGTTTGGCTACACTTTTGTATGTTTCAGTATTTTCTGTCTTAGAGGGTAAGGACTAAGTGATATAATTGAATTTGTACAACACAAAGAACAACGAGGATATGAGTAATCCCCTTTAAACACCACTGTGAATGTTAGTGATCAGGACACCGATTCTTTACAATGGGAAAGGGACATTGTTAACCACATACTAAAGTCTCTATGGTTTTTATAGCTGGTTCCGATTGTGTTCTGTGGTTTGAGTGTGATATGTCTATGACATGGAGCTTTGAAATGGTTGCAGAATCAGATTTTCTTCCCAAACGTTCCCCAGATGATTCCTTCATCTGTTGGGAGTTAACAATATCAGTATAAATCCAGGTTGTTAGCTAGGCTCTCATCTTCTCTGCCAAGTGTGCTAAGTTATTTTAAGCCATTAGAAGCACATGGTAGAATCCCACTGTAGTTTGGACCACTATTTCACATATTTCACAGCCTCGGATAGTACACAGATCAAATCATGACCCCCAAATCTAACTACATGCAGGAAAAGCCTATATCCCTAACAATTTGTGTATAAAATTCCCTAATTCTTCTTTTACAAAGGAGTCCTAGTGTTTCTTCTGGGAAGTGATTCAGAAGCTAAATCAAAACTCTTCATCTTGTAGTACACCCTTCAAAGACCAGATGGAAGAGCAAGTGATTTCATGAACCTCAAAATGTCTCAAAGGCAAAGAACTCAAGTAGGGTAAGAAGATGAGAAAGCTTACTTTGCTCTCCCTTACAATCTCTTCTCTTTAATAAGGTTAGAGGAAGATTAGAAAGCCCAACTGGCCACAGTGGATCTTCTAGACAAGTTAACGGAGTGGAACCCAAATAATTGAACTACTGTGCAGCCAAGAAGGCAGTAAGCCACATTAAGAAATAAAAACAAGTTAGTCTACCAGACAAAATGATTTAAGCACACAGGTAAAATAAAGCTGAGAGGGTCTCAAACTAACAGGAGGTGCAGCTAACATGCCCTTTGCTTCCAGCTGGACTATCAGGTTCCATGTAGGATCACACATCTAGAGGACAGGGGAAAGGGACAGCAGGCTTTTAAATAAATCCTACTAGATTTCAGGAAGCATGTGGAAGAAAAGCTTCAGGACCCACTTGAAAGGAAGTAACCCTCTTCCTGATCCTTGAGGAGGGGGTGTGCCCCAGAGAGAGTCAAAGTCTCATGACTTTGCCCCAGCTGGACATGTGTGACCAGGCAACAGTCCTGAGCAGCCCCCAGAGTGTGGGCGATCACTTACGGCAATTTCAAACGAAGTTCCTCTCTAAACTGCCACAGATGCACAGCCTCTTGCTGAGCAGGAGAGGGGAGCAAAGCCCTGCTGCCCTGAAACTTGGCTGGGCCCCAACCGGATTCTAACCTGCCCCTGACCTGAAGAAGGGCGGGGTAGCTACGTGTACCAGCTTCCTAACTCAGCGAGGGGCCTCAAGGAGGCAGCTTGGGGCCGCAAAGCACTAACAGGTGCGGCCAGTGGCAGCCCAGGAGAGCCTGGAGCGGAGCCACACAGACACAGACGCCACCGACCCCACACCTGCACAGGGTCTCCGCTCTGTGCCCTGCCTGGCAGCCAGCACCCCGGCAGGACCAGCAGCCCGACTTCACAAGGTTCCTCGGTGTTAGGCCCCATTCTAGGCCCCGTCAAATGCACCGCAATGAGGTTTTGGTTGGGGTTTGACTGATGCTGTGATTTGCTCTTCTGAGAGGCCAAACGCAGAGTACACCTCTTGGCCTTTCCCAGACTGGAATGAGAGCAGCGGAGATAAGAGGACGCTTTCTGGCTTTCTGGGAGCCGCCACGAAGTCTGGCTCGGCCAGCCTTGTAGTGTGGGATAAGAGTGACCTCTGGTGGTGCACAGGAAAGCGCACTGGAAATACAAAGGTGTGAGGGTGTTTGAGGAGCGCCCCTTGCAGGTAAATACACATACACGTTCAGATTTTTATTAATTTTGTGCCCTCTCACCTCTCCCCATCTCCCTGTCATCATTTAACCATCCAGAGCACACCAGAAGTGGCTGGTAATCTATTTAGACCTGCACATTTAATGCTGGCATCTGAACTGAAATTCAGTTTCTGACTTCTAGCCTTTTCCTTATAGGTTATAGTTCTTCTACTCACATGCTTATAACTAATGTGTTCTTTATTGGCTGCCTGCTGTGTGAATTGGTGGGCAGAAGACTGTCTTTCCTAGAGGAGAGCTCAAAAAGCAGTCACAATGTAGTTATGGGTGCTAAGGCCCCAAAAGTACTGGGTAACATGGCAACACTTAGTCCTGACCAGGAGGACAAGTAAAAGACACAAAAAGAAAGGTGAGATGCAGAGTTTGGAGTATGAAGAGGGTTTCAAGCAGAGGGAACTGCCCTGACAAAAACCTGAGATTAGAGACTGTAACTGGAGAAACCGCAGAGAAGGATGAAAGGAGCATGGTTGGTATGGGAAGCCAGAATGGGTGGAGGCTGAAGAATTCAATAAAAAAGCCTCCTCACAGGGACTTGAGACAATGGTCTAAGAGCACCTCAGAGTCACTGAACATTTAGAGGGGTGGAATCATTCTAAATTTAACATTAAACTTTCTCTTAGGCTAGCTGTTAGCTATAGGAAACCTGGCTGAAAAATCAAGCCAGAAAGGATCTTAGGGTTCATATGGTCTATCACCTCTCTTACAGATAAAGAAACCTAGAATCACAGAAGCATAAGCCTCTCCAAGTGGATGAGGCAGAACTAGTTTTGTTCCCTCCTACTCAAGACCCCCAAATATGACAGCCTGAACAAGACACCAGCTCCCAAGGCTGCTACTGGTAAAATACATACTTTTCCCTCCTCTTGGGGCTAGACCAGAGTTCAGCACATTATCTTCAAGACCAAGAAGGACATTCTCATTAAACCTGCTTCCCTGAGACCTTAGAACAGTTGAATCCTTGTTTAAGTTCTCATGGCTATCAAAAAACACTGATAATATATAAAGACCCGAGACTGCAGACAGGTAGTGGAGGGAGGGAGAGTGACCGGGCCAAGAGGCTCCCATGGAGACCTGGAAAGCAGAATCCTTGACTCCAAGTTGACACATTGAATCCCATTTCAAATAACAAGCAAAATTAAGAAAACAAGTTTAGAAACTGGAAAGTAACTCAAATTTTATAAAAACAGATGGTGATAAAACACAGTTGTCCTAATATTTGGATAATTTAAATACCCTCAGCAGTTCAGACAAGCTAAGGAATTAAGAGAAATAGTTTTACCTAGGCTGGATCATTTAGCATTTGGTTTGAAAAATCATGAGCCAGTTAAGGAGGTCTGAGGGTATGATAAGAATGTGATAAGAAAGGTTTTCAAAGAAAGAAATATAATCTTGTGAGTGCCACCTGGACTTGGACAAACATGAGATACTAGAAAGAGGTAGTCAGGAGGCCTGAATTTGAAACCTAGCCTAGCGTCTTAATTAGCTATATGACCTTGCCTGGGCCACTTAACCTCTCTGACTTCATCTCAATAGTGAAGTTACAAAAACAATAACACTGCCCTACATATCTCACAGAGTTCTTTAACAATTCATGTGCAATGGAGGCCAGATAGAACTACAGTTAAGGGCATCAGTACAAATCTCAGCTCACTGTGTACTGGCTATGTGACTCGGGCAAGTTTTAGATCCTTCTATATTTTGACTTACTCATTTGTAATATATGTATAAGGATACTAATACCTGCTCAAAGTAATTCAGAGCATAGTGCCTTTGGTATAAATAGTGCTCCATAATCACTATGTTTTTCTACTACTAATGTGATTGCAAACTGTTCAGAGTATATAAATGAAACATTATTGTTATATTTAGCATATTATTTTACTGAGTAACAAGATAAATATTGAAAAAATATAGGCAGGAAGGGTAGAATGGAGATGATAAAGCATTGCTCATCTTTAAAATGTTTTGTAAATAAGGACATATGAGAACTCAAAACCTTTCTCACAAAATTAACTCATATTGGCTTAACAAGAAATGGTCATATAGTTCTTTTTTTAAGAATGAAAACCATTAGCCATGATCAATGGCTTCATGTCAGGTTGGGATAAGGTACCTAGAGAGTGACTGTGAGAACCAGTGATAATTCAGATCTTCATAATAATAATACATCTCCACCAAGAGCACAAGTAATTGATATGTTAATGAAATCTGTAAAGATACTCAGAGAACATTCAGTGAGCTTCTTTAAAGCTGGACGAATAAAGCTAGGAAGACCACAAATGATGCAAAGATTCTCAAAAGTTCATTCATCTACTCAGAAAATATTTAGTCCCTGATCTGTGCTTTTGGACATTGAAGATTCACAACCAAGTGAGGAATATAAGCGGGCAAGTCACTACCTTGCAGTAAGAGAAAGGCCATGGGTATAGCTAAGTTTGGGGTGCTAAGGACCCCCAGAGGTGGGGCTCCTAACCAACACAGGCATCAGAGAAGGTTGTCTAGAGGAGGCAACACCTGAGCAGATTCTGCAAGGATCCCCTAAAACTAGTCTAATTCAGAAGGACTGGCTGCCTTCTGGGTGGAGGGAGCACCATCCACCAGTGACCCAGAAGATAAACTGCAAGTCACTGAATGTGGTCAGGCTAGAGTAAGGGAACCCAGCCTTTTCCAGTATAAGGGTTCCTTTGGAATGACAACAAATGTCATGGTCTTCCCACAGCAGACTAATTGTCCTTTTAAAATCTCTTATCTTACAAAAATTTGTATAGTACCCCCTTCCCAAAAAATGTATAGTAATTTTATAACAGTTTTAAATGAACTTGTGTCTTTTTAAATCCCAACAGTGTCAATGGATATTTATGTTAGAAAAATATTTGCTACACTTTTAAATGAACTTATGTATTTTAATCATCACGGTACATGCCTACTTGTCTTCATCTGAGAAATACTTATCTATGTGGAAGATTTTTTTCATTCTAAAAGTTCTTGGTATATGTGTATATTGACAAACTCCTTTATAATGACTGCCAATTCATCCCACAACCACTCCTGTAGTCTATGCCCCATAGTTAGGGTGGTTCACAGGGATCCAGCAGATTATGAGCCTGGAGAGAGTTGGAGTAGGTCTCTTTATCCATGGTGAAATGGAAGGTATGGAGGTTGTTGAGGAGTTTGGAGCAGTGCTGTGAAAACAACAGATTTTTCTGTCAGCAGGAGATACCTAAGAGGCAAGCTCTGAACTGCAATGATAGCAGTGAATGGAGAAAATGAAGCAGGCTTGAAAAATATTAAAAGATACAATTGATTTGATTTAGTAATCCCAGACTTGAGAATAGGGGGCGAAGTCTCAGAAGACTCCTTGCTTTCTGGCTTATGTGACTGGATAAATGGTGATATCATTAAAAAATTTTGTTTTTAAAGTATAGATAAAGCCAGAGCTTAAGGAGAAGATTTTTAATATGGGCCATTTGACTTTGAAGTGGCTGTGGGACCACCATTTGGGAATATATAAGTCCAGAAGAAGAATTTAGGCTAGAGATATAGCTTCAGGAAGCATCAACATGTAGATAGTAATCCAAGTTGCAGTGTGGGTAAAAACACCCAGAAAGGAGTATATAGTTTGAGAAGAAGAAGGTCTGTTATGGTTTGTGTTTAGATGTCCCCTCAAAACCTCATTTGGATGAGGTGGGACTTTCTTTTTCAGAGGTAGTTGAATCTGGAAAGTGTGATGCTGAGGATAAGGGTGTGTGATTACTAAACCACTAAGTGTGAGTGATTATTTGGCACTGCCCTAATCCTGGTAGTCTGAATAAGATAAAAGGGGCAAAAAGATGCTGTTAAATTCTCTTGTTGTATTTACTACTGTGTGGGTGCCATGTTGTTTCTCCTCTGCAATGCCTGTTTGCCATCCCTTCCTTGGAACCAGACAATTATGGACTGAAACCCCTAAGAACTGTAAGCCAAATAAACCCCTTCCCCTCCAACTTTGGGTGTCAGGTATTTTGTCTCAGCAATGAGAGAAAAGTAACTAACACAGGGTCCAAGGATAGAAAAGCAGGAAATCACACCATCCCCCCAGTCTGGACCAGCTCAACATCCAGAAATGAAGGAGGAAAACCTAGAAAGAAAGATATCATCAGAGCCAAGGGGAGAGAAGGTTTTCAGACGGGTGCCTTGAAAGAATCAGTTCCACAGAACAACAAGAATGATAAAACTCAAAATGTGTATCTGTACACAACAACAATGAAAAGAGTAACAACAAAAACACTATTTCTTACTTACCTGGCTCTTAATGCTTGAGAAGCACTTTCATATTCTTTATTTAAATTCATTCTCACTATAGCCTATATAACATTCTTCAGATGCAAAAGCTTCAGGCCAGTTAAATTAAGGGATATGCCAAAGCCATCCAGCAATTTAGTAACCTGACCCTGGAATTAGAGATTGTGATCTAGGGTATTGACCACGCTCCCAGTTCCACCCAACTCCGGTTAGCTTTTCAACCAGCAATGAGAAAATCAGAATGGAGCCTATTCCAGAAAAACTATTTCTATAGATTTTTGAAAAATGTTCTTCTCACACTTAGTTTTGCACTTCCCAGAACCCAAAGATGTAGCACTCTAGGATCATTTGAATCTAAAATGGTATTGCCTGATTCCTTGACCTAAGAGAGACCATTGAAGGTTTGCAAGCAAAAAAGTGATATAAATTTGAGTGTGTTCCTGAAAGTTTAGTCAGTATTCTTCCACTTATATTTAATTGTGCTTATGTCTGGTTGTTGGACATTCACACCTGAAGCAAAATAAAGAAAATATGCTATGAAGATGAAACTTTTCTGAGCTTCTTTTGCAACTGAACACCTTAGTTCAAACTACCTAGCACTCCAAGTAGGCTCTCCACACCAGCAATAAAGCAAAAGCTTCCTTACATTTAGAAGCAAAAGTTCTTTGTGTATTTGATGAGGTCAACAATGACTCTCATATCTCAATTCTCCCACTCTCACACTATCCAGAGGCAGGTGTGGCTGTTCGTTCATTGTTCAGTTATTTCAACAAAGGAGGGGAGCTGCTTCCTCTAGCCAGATCTGGACCCAGCCCAAACTTACCCATATGGTACCAGACCTGGAGCTCTTTTCTGCCTTGCTGTTCACTGAGAACCGTTTACAACACACTTATCTCAGGGAACTCACTGTACTGTTGGTCATGGATCTGATTATCTCTCTCTAAACCTGTCTATCATTCACACCACAGAAGGAACACCAAACAAAGGCCTCTATATCAATCTATAACATTTTATTCTCTTTACAGCTTGGATGATATCACTGCAATGTTACTACCTTGGAGGTTAGACAAGGTCCAAAAACAGTCATCACTATGTAATGCTGGTTTTCTGAGAGTGACCCACAGCCTTTATTTCCAGCTAGTATCTTGATTCTGAGCGCTTCTACTGATCTGTAAAACTGAGCTTCCATATGGCTGTCAGGAATAGTTGGGGAGTTGTCTGGATTCTGTACCATAGGCCAGTGATGGGTGGCATTTCCCTCCCAACTAGCTTAAAATGACTGTTTCTCTTTTCTAAGTTTGTTATGATTATAGTTTCTCTTTTCAGGATCAAAAATGTATGGTTACAGAAAAAGAATAAAAGCAAGAAGGTTAGATGAATTATGATCACAAATGCTTACTTTATCACCTACTTTGTTGTGTTGCTAAAATGGGAACATCTATTAAATATGAAACACTCTTAAATTAGAAAAAGCAGAGTTGTAAGATATGTCTCTATCCTTCTTTAGAATAACCCTATAAAAGTAACATGCCAGTTCTCTAATCTGTAGGATAAATTAACGATGTAAGCAAATGGTAAATTTCTGAAAATATCTCAAGCCCGTGCATCATTCCACAGGGGAAAACTTTTTAAATAGAAAAGTCAAGCTGACCTGCAATTGTGATTTTTTAAAAAAACAAGGCATGATATAGCTTCTGTATCAGAAACTTTTCACTGATCTCAATTATGTGCTCTGGCACTAGATTCCCTGGGTTCAATTCCCAATTTTGGGACCTACAAGCTGTATGGCCTTGGGGAAGTCACTGAGCTACTCAAGGTAAAATGAAGATTATGATGGTTCCTTACTTCAGAGGATTATCAGGGTGTTTGGTAAGTTATTACAGTAAAGCACCTAGGTCAGTACCTGGGCATGGCCTATATCATGAGTGCTGGCTGAGTGTGCATCAGACAGACTGTCAGGAAAACAAGGACTAGGTGGGGGCTTTGTTAAATGTTTCCTTGACAATGAAATAATGAGTTCCCTACTATTTTCCCCACTGTAGGTCAGTGCAGCTGAATGGCCAGCCCTTAGTGATGGTGGACGACGGCACCCTCCCAGAATTGAAGCCTCGCCCCCTGCGGGCAGGCAGGACATTGGTCATCCCTCCAGTCACCATGGGCTTTTATGTGGTCAAGAATGTCAACGCTTTGGCCTGCCGCTATCGATAAACCACCATCCACAAGCTACCAGTGGGCCTGCTGGACAGCTTTCTACTCTTCCACCCTAACAGTATCTTTATTTTTCAAACATTTTAGCAACCAGCCTCTGCTGCCCCATCCTTCTGGAGTCAACATAGACTTGCTGTCCAAAGAGACTAAATATCATAGTATGAGCTTAGCCTAGGTAGGTCACACCCATTCCAAAGGAAAATATAGACATCATCTGTACTTATACAAGGATAAAAATTTGTGTCTATAGTTGTACGTTTCCTTTGCATTCACCATGAAAAAAGGCTGATGGCACACTCCCAGGACAAAAGTTTCCAAGCAATTCCCCGTGATCCCGCTTGCACAGTGCTATAATTACAAACCCTAAATCTTAGCCTGTTCCTGCTGCCCTCAGCAGAAGATTAGGAAAGAAAAGTCTGGAAAAACCTGCAAGAACACAATCCCTTTCTAACTCCTCCTTTGTCTGTTTCCTGCTGCTGTCCTGGGTTTCCTGACACCTCTCTTCCCATAGGGGAACAAATGGGTGAGTCAGCTCTGGCCCACTGGGTGAGCTGTTTATGTAATTTCCTGGTTGATGTATGTGTGTGTGCATCTGGGTTTCTGACAGTGGCATCCATCACTGGTTATTCCTCTGGGAAGCGGGTGCTTCAAAAGTAGAATTACAATCATACTCCAGATTTTGTAAGAAGATTCTACTCCTCTGTGAATTTTGATTCCCCCAGGCTTGGAATGGAAGTCAGGTAACAATATTCATTGAGTAGAGAGAGAACAATGTATTAGACACCATAAAAAGCAATCATCATCCTTCATGTTGCCAAAGGGAAAGAGTTGTAATACAAAGAAAAAGTGTATGGGAGAGAGAGAGAGAGAGAGAGAGAGAACATCAACTAAATAAAGCAAATTAAACCTGCCCCCAAATCAGAGAATACTAAGGGCTTGAAAAGGTAAGCCCTTATGTTTGGCTGACCAAAACCCATTTAGAACAAGAAAGTGTGACTCAAAAGTCATTCCTGTAAAACATAACTGAATCTAACCTTTCTGCCTCTCCCCATGTAGCTGTGCTTCTCAGTGACATTTACTGGGCAGAAATCTAGTCTGGTCATTAAAGAGGACCAGGTCCATTCTCTCCCAGTCCTACTTAATTGAGCATATAACAAGCTTTCAGGGAGACTTACTGAGGAAGAAAGTGGAATCTGGAGAAAAGGGATGGCAAAACTGTGGAATAGTAGTGGGAAGCTTCTGAGTTGGGCAGGGAGAAAAGGGAGTGATTTAAAGTTCATGACGAGGATCTTCATGATTCCTGAGGTATGTAATTCCTTGCAAACAAGCTGTGACTGTAATGACTTTCTTGTCCTTCTCAGAATAAATGATAGGAATGATTTTTTTAAGGAGGAAATACTTGATATAACTAAAGGTTCCAGTTAGCATAATGGTTCAACCTCTCCTGCTGTGAAATGATAGAAATGGGGTGAGGGTAGAGTTGCTGAGGACTGCACCAGAGAGACTGCCTATGATGCCTAAGGAGTGAAGATCTGGGCCGGGTCTGCAAAGTGAAAAACAGGAGGAAGATTAGATAAGCAAGGCAGTATAATATGCTCAGCATGGAGAACTGGGAATTTGGGAGGCAGAAGCCAACTAGCTACTTTTATATTTAAAGTAGTAGACTCAATTTTTGACATCTTTATTAATAGGTAAAGGAGGAAGAGCACTCAGGAGGTATACTAGAGTGAGAGAACGACAGATTGAGGTTGGACTGGACCTGGTCAGTGGCTGTGTTCAGCTTAGAAGCATCTGGAAAGAAAGGAACAGAGCCTGAGACTGCCCTCCACCCTTCAAGGTTCCCCAGGAAAGCCTCCTCCTCCAGGACAAAGCACCTTGTGTCAAAGTTTCTGCTCTGAGAGGGCAAGAAAGGGAAGTGCCAACACTAGGGTAGGAAGGAGAGAAGAAGGAACAGATGCGCAGGCCAAAATAAGGAAAAGCAGGGAAAAGAGAAATAAGAGAGAAAAGTCTCTTTCTGCAGATAAGAGTCAAACTCTGCAGATATCAAAAACCCTTCTGTATTCCAATGAAGGTTCAGCTTCAGAACAAGGTAACCAGAGGTCCCTAATGGCAAGATACTGGACTAGCTTGCTTGCATCCAGAGAAGCCCCATGATGAAATTACCATTGTCATCCTCATTTTTCCTAAGAAGCATGGAGAGGAACTTTAGCTTGCCCATAGTCATCCAGGGGAGTGGGTGGCAGACTGAAGAATAATCTGGAGCCTCCATGCTTAGTCACCAAAGTCAGTAGCCACCCAAGTCGCAGATTTGCCCCCTTCACTTCCTGATAGTTTCTACTCACTCAGTACTGCCAGGACTTCCAGAACTCCATCCAAACACTTTCTGTAAATAAGTATTGATTTCACTAAGCCTTGCAGGATATAGGTAATTCCTGCTTCTTTTGTCTTCTTCTGTGTGTGTATTAAATGCTGCACCCAAGAGGTTTAAGTTTTGCTTATTTTTTAGTTAATAAAAGGGAAAGAAGAAACACTGAACTTTATCCTTGTAGTCTCGCCATTCTAACTTTCCAACTATCTCATGGAAGAAGTATTTGTATTGCTCAAAGTACACCAAGAAACTCAGTATAACATCATATTCCATAGAGATTTTAGCACCTTTCATGGGAGGAAGGTGGAGGTAGAATGAGAAGAGTAGTTACTAAATCAGTGGGGGTTGTTCTTTACAGGGAATTCCCGTCACTCTTCCCAAAGACTGACAGGCACAGCATCACAGCATGTGAGCAGTGTGGTAGGCCAGCCTGAGATAAAAAAGCAAAGACCTCATTCACTAGCATCCCCAGGTCAGAGTTTTCCTTCTTCAAGCAAGATATGTCTGGCCAAGATCATATGAGACTTAAGAGCCGAGCTTGTGGACATACATTTTGAGAGAATAATACTGTGCTTTTTGTTGAGATAGTTTTCTGTTACTCCCGCCTCTAGGAATGATTTTCGTGCTCATTTCTTGTTACAAGGCTCAGAGTAAATTCTCATTGTTATTTGAAAAAAATTTTTAAAAGGTTTCCCATTCTTCCAGTACCCTGAGAAAAGCTGCAAATATGAGATATTAGCATTATCTCTGGCTGGAGAAAAACATGCAAATATCAGAACTGTGCTATTGTGAGACGGGTCTGGGACTCCCAGCACAACTCCTTCTGCAGCCTCAGCCCCTCCATGCAAGCATTTTGGGAAGTCCCAAGGCAGATGAACCCAGAGCCCCACACAATCAAATAGGACAGGGGTGCTGTATGGATTCTGCCTGGAAGTCTCCCACTCATTCCCAGCCAAGCTATTAACCACCAGCACGCAGCATGGCTGGGGTCAGACCTGGTCAGACCTGGTAGACTGTGTATGTATGCAAGGCTCCACGTTGGGGGTGGATGCAGCTGCAGGATTCACCTCCAAAATCCAGTGAGAGTGGCTTTCTTTCTGAAAACAAAAGGCCAGTGTTTAATCTCTGCAGAAACAAAGGTGACCCAATGTATCTCCCTGAAGGTAAAAACACGGGGACAGGGAAAAACTTTAATATTTTTAATTATCAACAGAGCAACCAAAAATAATAGAGATGGCTCTGAGAAGGCAAGGGAAGGAAGGGCAGAAACACCTAATCTAACACAGCTTCCTCCACATCCCTTTCTATCCACCTCAGCACCACTCTCCCACTTTGGACACTGCTGATTGTTTTCTCCCATTAACTTAACAGTTCTACAGCTTCCCCAGTTCTTCTCCAATTCCACAGCTTCCACTCTGCCAGTCACTGTGCACCCAACCAGAAGCCAAGGGCAATCTCCAACACTGAGATTGAGTCAAGTTTCAATTTTAGAATTGTTACACTCTTAGGATGTACCATATTTGAAAAGAAGACAGTAAGAAGTACTCCAAACAAAGATAGTTCTAAATTAACAAAGAATCTTATCTTTATTACAAGGCCCTAACAACTATAGCATTTAAAATCCTTCCCTCTGAGTTCCACTAGCAATGACACAAATGCTTCAGTAATTGTTCATACTTTATTGAATGCCTTTTAATCAGACATCTTATTTAATCCTCAAGCTTTGTACTGGATACTGTGCTGAGGAGACTCTATTATAACTGGGAAGACTAGAGAAGGAACCTATCCACAACCAGCCAGATAAAGAGTGGCAGCACTGAATTTGGACCCAGGACTGAAATTCCAAAGCCTGTTGTCATTACACAGTGTTGTCTCTCATCTGACTGGTAGTAGCCAGCCTTTCCTCATCTCTGGGTTGCCCACAGCTAGCTTTCTTAATGTCCCATGTGTGTCCCACAAAAAACCCTAGCATGCCTTCCCCAGAACAGTTGATATGGGGAAGCTGGTTTAGGGAAGGCAGCTATTGGCTCTGATGAGTCATAAGTAGGACTGCAACTAGCCTTTGTTAGTCCAGACTCATCTTAGACCAGGAGTGGCCCTCCTAGTTGGTTCCTTTGTATTTTTATGAAGAACAAGCCAAGGACCGCCCCCTACATTACCACGGAACATAGGTTATGTTTCTTGGTATTTCTAGGTCCTGGGAGGTAAGTGGCAGGGCCAATCAGCACCAACACACACACTGTCTCCCCATCCCCACCTCTCAGAGGTTTGTAAGTCTCTATTTCCCAGACTAAATAATATGTACGAACCGTCATCCTAGGAGAGGTATTTGCAAATACCACACTAAAACAAGAAAGTAAAATACAGCAAACCAACAGCTTGGATACCACTTTCAAACATCAGAGCAGCCCCTGTGAGCCTTAGGAACATGTGGGAGGAGCAGAGAAAGCTCCCTATGATTCATGAATCACTCCTAATGGCCTATGGGCAGCAGGGGAAGGGGGCTCCTCTGACAGCCCACATCAGGAACATAATTTTTTATTCATGAAAATATTTTAGGATTCTTAAAAGAAAAGTTGTAAATGTTATGTAATAAATTATATTTCTGGAAGAAGCAAAAATAAACCTTAGTTTTATCCATCTGGAAGTTGGCAAAATGAATACAGGAACACCCAGGAAAAGTTTTGTCTGTGTGCTGAAGATTTTAATAGGTGTTAATATTTCCCTCCAGAAAACAGATTATATTATGGTTTATATGAGTCTGGTGATTGCAGGAAATGTAAGTCCATGGGGTAGTTTATATTTTGACGTAATGTTTAATAAGTAATAAAATGTGACTATTCAAACTTTCTGTTCTTGGGATGTTCTGTGGGAGAGGGAAACAACTGCTGTGCACATTACATCTTGACCTTAAGACTGATTGCTTAATGAACTAACACACTGGGGATCTTTAATTTTCTAGGGTACTGCCCTTCTCCCCTCCCCTCCCCAACAAGCTTTGCTTCAGCTATTCTAAGTAGAAATCAAATTTTGTAAATTAAGTTAGACATCACTGATTGTATTAATCGAGGTAACTGTTAACTATAAAAATAGATAAACCCCAGAATTTCAATGGCTTAACACGACTAAAGTTTATTCTTGCCTGTAACTCTTGTAAAGTTTGGTGAATGGTAATGGGAGAAGGGGTGGTGGCTCTGTTCCATGTCATCACTTAGGGATCTGGACTGATGTAGACCCTCTGCCATCTTTGCAGTTCTCCCCAAGGCTGCTACAAGCATCAACATGCAGTTGGCCAGCAAGGAGAGAGAATATGCAGGAGTAGTTAAGGGACTAAACCTGGAACTAAAAGAAATCCCTTTCACTCTATTTCTTTGGCCAAAAATCAGTCATGTGGGCCCACCTAGATACTAAGGGCCTGGGAAATGAAGTCCTTAGCCTGGCATCTACTTTCCAACAATCACTGTATTTCATGTAAAAGGAGCCCAAAATGTTGATGGATTCTGGAAGGCTGGAGAATAAGTCAGTATTGTTAGGTCTTTCCTATGATTTGCTATCAAGTGACTGACAGAGTTTGTGTGTGGAGACATCTAAATCCACAGGATTTTTTTGCCCACTCCATAGTGACCTAAAGGAGATTTCTTTTTCATCTCTCCAACTCCTTAAATCTTGCCTCTCCTCCTACTTGGCTGACATAACAGAAAACAATATGCTGTTCTACTGCAATCCTGTTAGGACACACACAGCACTAGATGCTGCGCCCTCTAATGGACACCTCAAAAATATAATTTGAAACCTCAAATAGCAAAGTGGGTTAAAGGCTCACTGGAGAATCAGAGACCACAAATCCAGAGCAAACACTCACACCCAGAGAGAAGAATAGCATTACTCACTGATTCTGTCCACCTCAGAAGAGAAGTCCCTCAGCTTTTCTGGATCTCAGTGTCATCATCTGTAAAATGTGGACTTTGAATTCAGTGAATCCCTAGGTCATCTGAATTTCCCTGCTGTCTAATTCTATGTCAGGTGGTCCCCATTCAAGCTGCTGCTATTTTTCTATTCCCTTCTTGTGTATACTTAGATGAAAAAGTTAAATCACAGACTGGAAAAGAAACAAAAGAAGAAGAACACATATCTGATTAAGGAACTTGTTTCTAAATATATAAAGAAGCCAAATAAATAAGAAAAACAATATAATTTTTAAGTGGTCAAAAGATATGAACCCTCTGAAGAGGAGCAATAAAGACAGCATATAAGCACATGGAAAGAAATCCAACATCGTTAGTCATGAGGATGGCTAATTAAAACTATATGAGATATTCACATATCTAGAATGGCTAAAGTTTAAAAAGGACAATATCTAATGTTAACAAGTCTACAGAGGAACTAAAACTCTCGATATTGTTGAGGGATACAAAATGGTAAATCCACTTTGGAAAATGCTTCACCAGTTCAATATAAATTTAAACACAGCCTTACCATACAGCCCAACAATCTCACTCCTGGGTATTTATCCAAGTGAAACAAAAACTTATGTTGAGCTACATCATACATACATGTGGGAAAGAGTATAGTGATTCCACAAAAATAAATAAATAAAACATAGAGCTACTGTATGATCTAGCAAATTCTGGGCACATACCCAAAAGAATTGAGGGCAAGGTCTCGAAGTGATATCAGTATACCCATATTCATAACAGTATGACTCATCATAGCTAAAATGTGGAAACAATTAAAGTGTCCAGTTATGGAAGACAAGATAAACAAGATGTGTGTGTGTGTGTGTGTGTGTACATGTGTGTGTGTTTGAATAGACTATTATTCAGGCCTTAAAAGGAAATAAATTCTGACGTGCTACAACATGAATGAAACTTGAAAATATCGTGGCTAGTGAAATAAGCTAGTCACACAAAAATACTATATGAGTCCACTTATAGGAGGTATTTAGTCAAAATTATAGAGACAGTAGCATGATGGTTACCAGGGACTAGAAGAAGATGAAAATAAGGAAGTATTGTTTAATGGGTACAGAGTTTCAATTTTACAAGAGAAAAAGTGTGTTATGGATCTAGATGACAATAGTGATTACACATTATGAATTTATTTAATATCACTGAACTGTACATTTAAAGATTAAGGTGGAAACTTTTGCTATGTGTATCTTACCACAATAAAAAATAGGAAAAAAACAACTTATGTTGATGCAAAAATCTGTAAATATAAATAGAATGAATTAGATTACATCAAAATTAAAAACTTTGGTTCTGAAAATGACATTGTTAAGAAAGTGAAAAAACACCTGCATAATGGGAAAAACATTTTCAAACTCATATATCTAATAAGGGACTTATATCTAGAGCATAAAGAATTCTTACAACCCAATAATTAAAAGATAATTAAAATGGGTAAAGAATTTAAATAGGACTTGAAATTATACTACACTAGAAAAAAGATAGCCTCTTTAATAAGTGGTGCTGAAAAAACTTGCTTTCTACATGCCAAAGATTGAAACTAGACCTATATCTTTCACCATGCACTAAACTAAAATCAAAATGAATCGAAGATCTAAATATTACAATAGAAATACTAAATAAGATAAAATAAGTATAATTCTCAAAGACATTGGTGTAAGCAAAGACTTCATGAACAAAACCCCAATTGCACAGGAACTATCATAAAGAATCAACAACTGGGACGTAATCTTATTAAAAAGTTTTACACCAGGGCCAGGGATTTAGCTCAGTGGTTTTGCCGCCTACTGCGCAAGCGCAAGGACCCAAGTTCAATCCCCAGTAAAAAAAAAAAAAAGGTTTGCACCACAAGAGAAGCCACCAAGTGAAAAGACAACCCACAGTGTGGGAAAAAAATTTGCCAGCTGTTCCTCAGAAAACAGACTAATATCAAGAATATATAAAGAACTCAAATATTCAGCACCCCCCCCCAAATTTAAAGACCCAATCCAAAAATGGGCATCTGAAATGAATAGATATTTCTCAGATGAAGAAGTAGAAACAACAAATAGATATGTGAAAAAAATATTGACCATCACTGGTCATTCATGAAATGCAAATTAAAACAACACTAAGATTCCATCTCACTACAGAAAGAAAGGCTGTTATCAAGAAATCAACCAATAAAAAATGCGGAGGGGCTGTGGACAAAAAGGAACCCTCCACTCCTGGTGGGAGTGTAGACTGGTGCAACCACTGTGGAAATCAGTGTGCAGATTCCTCAAAGAACTAAAATTGGAGGTTCCATTTGACCCAGCTATTTCTCTTCTTGGTATCTTCCTGAAAGAATTAAAAGCATCATACCTCAGGAATACATGCACACTCATGTTCATAGCAGGACAACTTATAATAGCTAAATAATGGAAACACCCCAAATGTCCATCAATGAATGAGTGGATAAAGAAGATGTGGTATTTTTATACAATGGAGTACTATCTGCCATAAAGTAAGCTAAAGCTTAAAGAGACATGTATAACTAAATGGATGGACATTGAGACCATACTCTTAAGGGAAATAAATTGAACACATATGTTTAAGTACCACATTGTTTCTTTGGTGTGAGAAACCAAAAGTGGAAATAAGGATTAAAATTTACAATAGACATTGGGAAATGGGAAGAAAATGTTCAAATGAGAAGGGAAACAAGGGAGAGGGGAGGGGGAAAGGAAAGAAGGGACAAGAAAAAAAAAAGAGAAAATCAAAGGGAAAAAATGGAAACAAAGCTTTTGTACATAAGGGGGAGATGGGGAACAAAGAAGCAAGATACATCATGTACTGATACAAATTCCCTATAATGAATGTTATCATTCTGTATATCTAAAATATACCAGTAAGTGTTTTGCAGGGGAAAAAAAGAATTTAAATAAGTATTTCTCCAAAAACAGACGTACAAGAGCACACAGAGATGCTGAACATCATTAATCACTAGAGAAACGCAAATCAGAATCACAAAATATTACTCCACACTCACTAGGAGAGCTATTTTTTAAATGGACAATAATAAGGATTAGAGCTTATAAGAATTTGACACAAGACAGACATGGTGAGTGAGCATAGCAGGACAGAGTGCACAGACTCATCTCAAAAATTGGCTACAGAGGGATCAAGGTGACAGAGTAGAGACCGACAGTGGAGTATAGCTCCTCCAGGACCTCAATTTGAGACATCTGGATGACAATAACTTGGTGTGGTGAAGAGGAGGAAAGAGGTAGATCTCCAGGAATTGGGAGGGAGCTGACAAGAAGACTGGAAACTGTGGAGAAGCTAGAGACAAAGCACAGTGCAGAGAAAGGAATGCTCACCTCAACTTCTGGGAGGGGGACCTATCTCTGCTGATGCAAGATAACCCCGAAGAGAGACACCAGCTCCAGGAAGAGAGAGTAGAGTGGGCCAGCAGTACTGGCCCCAAGAGAAGCCCGTGGGTATAATATACTGCAAAAACAGTGTGGCATCTTACTCTGAAAGTGTCCATTTACACAAGGCAAGCTGGAGTTGGGGAGGAGGTCCATATTAGCACTGGCCATATTGGAGAGGGTATAATCAGGAGCCAAAAACACAAGTAGTTAGATCTTGGGACAAAGGCAAAGGCTTATAGCTGGCCATTCCCAGAGTACATCACTGAAAAGCAGACACTAACTAAAGAGACTAGAAACAAAGCCTTTCCAATATAATCAGCCCACAAATCTCAGCACACAAAAAAACCAAAAAAACAAAACAAAAAACAATAGAAACATGAGAAGACAAAGCAACAAAATGCCTCCAAAATCTCCCAACTCCCCCATGCCTGATCCATGGGGCATCAATGGGGAGAAAATCAAAAGTCACACAACTGAATTATTCAAAATGCTAAAAGAGGAGATAAGAAAACAGATCAATAAGGTACCTTGCAAGCTCACAGAAGATAAAACTAAAGATAATAGATTTAATAAAGAAAATGATCAAAAAATTTAGAGAAGATAATAATAAAGCTAGCTGAGCTAAACAAAATGATTCAAAACATGAATGTCCAGTTTAGCAAAGAATTGGAGTCCATGAAAAGATACCAAACAGAAATCTAGGAGATTAAAAACTCTATTGAAAGTATGGACAACAAAAGTGACCAAATGAGGACAGAGTGTCAGAAATGAAAGACAAAGTTGATGCTGGTGAACATATACTCAGAGATACTTTAAAAACAAGAGAACTGGAAATGGATTCAACAGAAGCTAGATGACACAAAGAAGAATCTAAGATTAATTGGAATTAGTGAAAAATCAGAAGACAGCATAAATGACAAAAAACCCTGTTTGCAGAAATAATAGCAGAAAACTTCCCAAATATGGAGCAAGAATTTAACATACAGATGAGTGAGGCAAACAGGACCCCAGATAGCCATGATCAGAAAAGAGCCTCTCCATGACACATTATAGTGAAAAACCCATTAGTCCAACACAAAGACTAAATTTTAAAAGCTGTTAGAGAGAATCACTGACTCAGTTATAAAGGTAAATGCATTAAAATTACAAGAGATTTCTCAACACAAACCTTAAAGTCCAGGAGATCTTAGAGTAAAGCATATCAAGACTTAAAAGAAAACAAAAAACTTTCAAGCTATACTCTTAGGCACTTTCTCATTGCTGGCACAAAATGCCAGACACCCACAAGTTAAAAGAGGAAAAGTTTATTTTGGCTCACAGTTTGTAGATGTTTCACTCCATAATTGGCTGGCACCAAAGCAGGGCAGCATGGCAGAAGTGCAGGGCAAAAGAGGCTTGCCTATGGCGTGGCAAGCAGGAAGGAAGGATACATGAATCAAAAGAGAAGGAAAGGAGACAGTCCCAGGCCATGCCCCCCAGCGACCCATCCCCAACCAGGCTTTACTCCTCAAACCACATTTAGCTGTAAACTCATCATTGGGCTAATCCATTGATGAGTATCACATACCCATGATCTAATCACTTCCAAAAAGCCCCACCTATGAGCACATGAGGCTTTGGGGGAAAATCATAACACAGACTGATACATTCTGAAAAATATCTTTGAACATTGATGGAGAAATGAGGTCCTTCTACGACAAAAAGTACCTTAAATTCATGACTAACAACTAGAACCCTGGAAAATTCTCAAAGATATCCTAGAAATAGACAATGAAGCCAACAATGCCAAAAAAAAATCTAATAGAATGAATACACAAGGGAGAGTCAGCAGTCAAGCAGAAGCAGGGGGGGAGGGAATCAGCAACAGAAAAATAATGTAATGACAGGAATAAGCCAATATCTTTTAGTAATAATTATCAGTGTGAATGCTCTCAATTCCCCAAGCGAAAAACACAGACTGGCAGAATGGATAAAAAATACAAAATTTAATAGTCTGCTGTACAGAAGAAACACAATCAAAAAACACATTCATAGACTAAAGATCAAAGGATGGAAAACAATATTCCATGCTATGGGACCTAAAAACAAGGAGGAGTAGCTATTCTATTTTCAGACAAAGTGGACTTCAATACAAAACTGATCAGAAGAGGCAAAGAAAGTCACTACATATTGGTTAAGGGAACAATTCAATAGGAAAATATAACAATTCTAAACACATATGCACCAAAAACTAGCACACCCAACTTCATAAAATGCCACTAGACATAAAAGATCAGATAAACGTCAAAGCAACTATAATAGAGGACCTCAATACTTCACTGTCACAAATAAATCAACTAGACAAAAAAATTAACAAAGAAATGTCAGAGTTGAACCAAACCTTCAAATAAATTGAATTAATAGGTGTCTACAAAGTATTCTAACCAAGAACAGATCACACATTCTTCCCAGTTGAACATGGAACTTTCTCCAAAGTAGACCACATACTAGTCAATAAAACATGCTTAAGTAAATTCAAAAGGATCAAATTATCCAATGCATATTATCAGATCTTAGTGCAATGAAACTAGAAATCAATGGCAAAAGAAACCACAGAAATTGTGCAAACCCATGGAAATTAGACAATTCATTCTTGAATAATCAATAGGTCACAGAAGAAATCAAGAAGGAAATTAGACTATTCTTAGAATCAAATGATAATACAAGTACAATGTACCAGAACCTATGGGACACAATGAAAGCAGGCCTGAGAGAAGTTTATAACTATGAATACTTACATCAGAAAAAGAGAGCAAGCCCATATAACTTAATGATGCACCTCAAGGTCCTAGAAAAACAATACTAATCCAAATTCAAAGCTAGTCCAAGGAAAGGAATTATAAAGATAAGAGCAGAAATGAAATTGAGACTAAAAAAAAAAAAGAACCAGCAAATCAAAGAGCTGATTCTATGAAAGAATGAACAAAATAGACAAACCTTTAGCAATCTTACCCCAAAAAAGGACAGAAAAGATCCAAATTAATTCAATTAGAAATGAAAAACATAGAATCTCAATGGATACCACCAAAATCCAGAAGTTATTAGTAACTACTTTGATAACCTGTAGTCCAAAAAATTGGAGAATTCAAAAGAAATGGATTCCTAGACACATATGAACTGCTAAAACTGAACCAAGAAAATATAAAAATCCCGAATAATCTAACAAGCAATGAAATTGCAGCAGGAAAAAAAACCAACTAAGAAAAGCCAAAGACCAGTTAGATTCACAAGCTGAATTCTGCAAGAACTTCAGGGAAGATTTAACACCAATACTCTTCAAACTGCAATGAAATTGAAAGGGAAGAAATATTCCCAAAGTCATTCCTGAAAACCAGCATTACCCTGATTCCAAAGACAAACAAGGAACCAACTGAAAAATACAACTACAGGCAATCACTTTAATGAATATAGACACAAAAAATCCTCAACAAGATGCCAGCAAATAAAATACAACAAATCATTAAAAGGGTCATACATCATGACCAAGTAGGCTTCATCCCAGGGATGCAAGAATGGTTCAACATACACAAATCAAAAAGTGTATCACCTCACATAAGCAGAAGCAAGGACAAAAATCACAAGATCACCTCAAAAGACACAAAAAAGCCTTTGACAAAAATCCAACATCCATTCATGATAAAAAAAAAACCTGAAGAAAATAGGTATAAGAAGGACCTTATCTCAATCTGATAAATGCCATTTATGACAAACCTACTACCATCATCATATTAAATGAGGAAAAGCTGAAGGCTTTCCTTCTAAAACCAGAAATAAAACAAGGATGTCTTACCACTCCTTTTCAATATAGTACTTGTAACATTTAGCCAGAGCAATGGGCCAGGAGAACAAAATACAAGGGATATGTATAGGAAAGGAAGAAGTCAAATAATCATTATTCGCAGATGACATGATCCTCTACATAAAAGACAAAAAAAAAAACAACCTACCAAAAGGATCCTAGAATTAATAATCAAATTCACTAATGTAGCAGTATACAAAATCAACACGCAAAAATCAATAGCATTCCTCTACACCCAATCATGAACTCACTGAGAAAGAAATTAGGAAAATAATACCATTTATAATAGCATCAAGAAAAATTAGATACCTAGGAATTAACCTAACTAAGAAAGATACTAAGAATTAACCTTACTAAGAAAGATGGTATTATTAACAAATGGTGCTGGGGAAACTGGCTACCTATATGGAGAAGATTGAATCTGGATTCATATCTCTCACCCTGTAGTAAACTAAAATCAAATTGGATCAAAAATATAAATGTTAACACAGAAACAATCTGCTGAGAGATAAAATAGGTAAAACTCTTGAAGACATGGGGGAGGAAAGGACAAGAAATAACATTGAGAATGAACAAATGTCAAAATAAAAACTTCTGCACAACAAAGGAAACAACCAATAGAGCAAAGAGACAATCTACAGAATGGGAAAACAATTTTGCCAGCTATTTCCAGACAGAAGATTGATTTCTGCATTATATAAAGAACTCAAAAAAGATTCATCAAAAAATGGACAACTGAAATAAATAGACCCTTCTTAGAAGAAGTACAAATGGCCAATGGATACATGAAAAAATATTCAGCATCTCTGGCCATTAAAGAAATGCAAATTAAAATAACACTGAGATTCCACCTTACTCCAGAAAGAATGGCTATCATCAAGAATCAAATAACAAATGCTGGTGAGGCTGCAGTGAAAAAGGAACCCTCATACATTGTTGGTGGATATGTAAACTAGTGGGCTGGGAATTTAGCACAATAATTCCGCTGCCTGCCTCGTAAATACAACTATTATGGAAATCAGTATGGAGATTCCTCAAAAAACTAAAACTAGAAATTCCATTCAACTCAGCTATTCCCTTGTAGGTCTCTTCCCAAAAGAGCTAAAGGTATCATATTACAATGATTCATGCATACCCATGTTTATAGCAGCAAAACTCATAATAGCTTGATGTTGGGAGCAGCATATATCCATCACTAGATGAAAGGATAAAGAAAATGTGGTTATTTATACACAATGGAATTCTACTCTACCATAGAGGAGGTTAAATTTGAGTCAATGATAGGGAAAATAGAGGCACTTTGATACTATAATCTTAAGTGAAATAAATCAAACAAGTTTATTTTGAGAAACTCAAAATATAAATAAATTAAAGAGCAAAATAAAAGATAGACAATAAAAAACAAGGAGCTAGATCTTTTGCAAAAGGGAAAAGGACCAAGAGATAGAGGGAGGCGGGAGTGGAGGGGAAAATGATGAAAAACAGAATTAAGATATGTTATGTACATGTACCAACTACCCAGGATGAATGTAATCATTACGTACTGAAAACATGTACTGATTTAAAAAAAAAAAAAATTGGGCTGCAGAGACAGGTGCCTCCAATGGAGCTACATGCTGTAGATGGAGATTTGGAAGTTTTCCTGAGAAAGTGGGCCGGAGGGATTCTTTGATAGTACCAAATCAGGAGATTGTGGAGGCATTGATTCTTGGCCTCTGCTTTCCTCAAGGGATGCTCAGTCTCTGCACCTGATCCATTGACCCGCTGGGTGACTTGGTATTTAGCCCCTTCCATGATCCACATCGGCCCCACCTCCCTACCCTTTCAGTCACTTTAAATACTGTATAAGTACAATTTAAATGAGTCTTGGAAACACAGGTTCCAGACAAAACCCTTAATAGGCATCCTGCCCCTCAAATGGATCGAGCGCCCTTATGAAGAGATTTCACTGTTGGCACTCGGAACAACTGGACTCTTCTGAAGGCTGTGTCTCTTCCGTGGGGGTTGGATGACAAAAGGACAGCTCTCCTGAAGCAGGTTTAGTGAGTAAAACCAGAAGTGGAAAAAGGCCCCGTGAGGAGCCAGGAAACCAGATCCAAGTTTGGCTACTTAGCAAGTTCTCTTCTGTATAATGGGGGTCAAAATGGGGACGTTTTCAGTGCCTTGATAGGAATCGCTTGAGTTTCGGCAAGAGGTAAGGCAGACCACAGCGCCGCAGCACAGCAGGCGCCCCTAAGGGCTATGGGCGTGTCCGCCAACCCACTGAGCCGCATCCAGGAGGGACCGGCCTACGCAGCAGTACACAAAACTTCCCGAGCCCCAAGCCGCGCGGACCTTTGCCGCCGCGGCAGGGGCGGGGCTTGAACCCTCAGTGGAGGACCAAGCTCAACCCCTGCCCGGGCAAGGAGGTCACGTGGCCTCACCCGGAAGCGCGTCCGTGGTGGAGCTGCAGCCAGGCGTTGTGGGCCGAGATCTGGTACGTGGGCCTTGGGCGCCGTGCGCTGTCCCTGGTCGCGCTCCTTCCGTGGGCAGCCCTCCCGGAAGTGGGGAAGCCGTGGGAGTCCCCGGGAGCGGGGGTCCCACCCAGGGCCCACCCTCCACCCTCCACCCTCCACCCTCCACCCTCCACCCGGAGGCAGTGCACCCAGCAGGCCTGCTGCCCGGGGTCGCCTTGAGTTCCGGGAAACTTGATTTGAGAGTGAAACTGCTGTGTGAACTGCAGTGCTGCGCGCGCCTGAAGGCTTTGAGCAAGGCCCACGGTGAAGGGTGACCCTCGCTCTGCTGAGACTCACACCAGCGCTTACGTCCAGGCAAGGACAGGGACAAAGTCCTGCTGGGCGTGGTGGCCCACGCATATAAGGAGGCTGAGGCAGGGAATCACCGAAAGCTGGAGGCCAGCCTGGGCTACGCAAACAGACCCTATCTCAAAGAAAGAAAAGAATAGTAAAATAAGACAAAGGCCCTTGAGTCGGTTTGCTAGGGAAAGGAGATCTAGATAGTGAAACTGGGTGCTGGAGGTTTGCCCAGATTGGCCCTACACCATCTGGAGCTCCCTTTTTCAGACATCAGGGCCTCTTGAGTTTCCTCTGCGGAGCAGGGCAGCTATAACAAGCAAATCACAAAATGAAGAGGGTGAAGTTCACATCCCAACAGCCTCAACCTTTGCTGAAGAAAAGGGGAACATATGAACGACTCCAAAGCATCTCCTGCTGCCCAGTATGTGACGTTAGGACCCCTGCCGGTGATGTGGCCAGTGGGCCCCAGAGTTCTGTTGCAGAAGATGCTGTACCCGGAAAGAGCCCGTGTCTGGTGGTCTCTTGCCTCTTGCTTACAGTAGTTTTTTATTAAGCTTCATAAAGCTCCTACCTTTTATCAAAATACAAATAATTCTGAAACTAGGAACCAGTTTATCCTGTTATTTGAAGAAAAGCTGGGAAATAAGAATAGCAGATAGTTCCCACTCCCTAATTATTTAAGAAAGCTTGTTTTTTTGTTTGTTTTTTTTAGGAAAGCTTATTTTGCTAAGCTTAGGGCACAACCTGGTTAATTTTGCCCACGACTCTCTATAACTCTGTAGGGATGTAAAGCAGGGATTTGTTTACTCATTTCCCAATGGGAGATCAAGGCCCAGAGAAGTTGAAGTGATCTGGCAAAGCCAATGCTAGAACCAAATCTCCAGTACCTTTTCTGTTAGTTTATCCTGTTCAAAATGTCCTCCCAGGATACCTACTCTCTTCTCATGTGGGAACACCTCCCTGCAGCTTGGGATGGGCTTTTGTCTCCCATCACACAGCAAGTTCCTGGGGCTGTTCAGGGGCCCCTTGCTGGCCTTACCTTGTCTGAGTGACCCACAGTGAAATGAAAGCTCCTAGGAGGAAACAGGAAGTGGGAACTAATGTTTGTGGGCACCTGCTCAGTGCAAAGGGTTCTGCTAGCTGGGTTCATGTTTTCCGTTTTGGGGGAGGAGGGCCTGTGACCTCATAGCCCTTCCCCAGTTTGTCCAGTCCCAGGAATGGACAGCAGTGGGGACCACAGCCTATGCTTACCCTCATGCTCTCTCTCTGTCTGTCTCTCTCTCTCTCTCTCTCTCTGTGTCTTAATCATTTGCAGGACCAAGGATGCTCTGCTGCAGTTTCATGAGCTGGTCACTGAGTTTGGCTGCTACAGCCCCTTCTGAACCTCTGGTTGCCTGAAGCTCTGATGTGCTACTTGCCAAGGTAGATGCTCTTTTCTTCTTGGGGCAGAGAGGGAGACAGGCAGCACCATGCTGCAACCTTGGAAACTGAATGAGGCAGGCTGAACTCTCCTGGACTCTGCACTCCTCTTTGCCCCAACCCTGCTCCAGCTTTGCATCCTGATGTCACCTCTGCCTAGCATCCCTGTCATCCCCTGCACCTAGGTGACCATCAAGGCCTGCTGAGTCTCTTTATGCCTCTTAAATAATTTTTTTCCTCTCCATCAAGGAATGGGCCCACACCAAGCTAGCTGGCCTTCATGACATTAGTATGGCCCATCCATCGCCAGCCCCTTCCTGTCAGCCACAGCCTCTATGTCCCATAGCCAACTTCTGGTAAGGCTGGCCCCACAAACCTCAACTTCATCACACCCACCTCTGAGTCCTAGAGCATCCTCTTCCAGGTCTCCTGCCCTCTCCAGCAACTTCTCACTCCGTTGCTCTTCTAGTCTCTTCCATAGTGTTTAGCAATCCCATGGGAATAGGCTGAACTATTAAGTGTGCTGTTCTGTCTTCCTACATTGGCCTGTAAAAGCTTGGGTGGGGGGTGAGCTAGAAGGTTGAGAAGAATGCAGTGAGAACTAGAGCTAGGCTCAAAGGGGATCCTGCAGAGTACGATTGAGCCTAGGACCTCAAGATGCTGAGAATCTCCTGGGGAATTGGACACTCTCGTACAAGAGTTAGAGCACAGCTCAGCACATGGATAGCATGATCACCTCTATATAGCACACTGATGTTCACAAGGGGATTTGAAACCCATGCCTGAGGCCTCTCTCGCTGTAAGCAGGAGACCTGGAGCTCTGGGCTCTCCATTCTTAGGCTGCCCTAAGGGTGATAGCGACAGTGTCCTACTGCACCCCTGCCCAGGGCACAGTGTAGGAAGCTCTGTGTTACAAATGTGCCAGCTGGTGAGTAAAACCCATTTCATATATTCAACTATTACTCTGTGTGACAGAAGCCAGCTACAGTGGCACATGCCTATAACCCCAGGTACTCTGGAGGCTGAGTAGGAGGATCACAAGTTCAAGGCCAGTCTGGGCAACTTAGACCCTGTTTTAAAATGAAATACAGTAAAAAAAAAAAAGAGGGAAGGGAATGTAGCTCAGTGGTAGAGCACTTGTCTGATATATGTAAAACTCTGCCCAAGGGAGCCATGGTCACTCCAGCAGTCAGCTGGTGCCTGATCTAGAGTAGAGGCAGCTAGTGCATCTTGGCCTTGGGGCAGTCCAGATACATTTTTCCTTCTAAATAGAAAACAAATCCCAAAAGGAGCACTCTTTCAAAAAAATAAAAAAGAAAAGTGTGAGTGGTGGGGAAGTAGGTACAGAAGGGCTAAAAATATTGGCGGCTGAAAAGCTGAAGTTTAACAGGTTTGATTAAGAAGGAATCAGGGACAAGGTCCTCAGGCATCCCATTTCCGCCCAAAGCAGAAAGCTTTTGAATGAAGTGTCTGTATGTTGTGTGTGTTGTGCTGAAATAAACTCCTCCTGGGCTCTGGGGCCCATTTTTGGGAATGTTTTCTGTTCAGAAGGAAAAATGCATCTGGTCTGCCTAGAGGTCCATAGCTGCTTCCACTCCAGACCAGGCACCAGCCATCTGCAGTGAGTGAGCCTGGCTCCCTTGAGCAGTCCACTCTGTCCAGACCAAATTCAGAATCCTGTCCATACATTTGTTTCTGAGAGGCCTGATGCTATGAGGTGAGGACCTCTTGGATAACACAGAGGAAAGAGCCTCAGATTTAGCATCAGGCAGACCTGTGCCTGTGCCTTGCTCTGTAACGTGAGTAATTGAAGAGCCTTACTTTCCTGGGGGTGTAGAAAGGCCCTCATGGTGGTACCTGGAGTGCAGAAAGGGTTCAGTGAATGTTTGTTGGAATTAGGATCCTCTTCGTTTTTCAGGCTAGCTCACAGAGATGGGAGCCAGGGGTGACCTTGACCTTTCTTTTCTCTGACAGATGAAATGCGTCTTGGTTGCCACTGAGGGTGCGGAAATCCTCTTCCACTGGACAGATGAGGAGTTTGAAGAGAGTCTCCGGCTGAAGTTTGGGCAGTCAGAGAATGAGGCAGAAGAGGTGAGGGAACGGGTGCAAGGGAACAGAACAAAACTACCTGAATGCAAGAGGCAGGAGGAGCTATGTTCACCCATCCTGGCCCCGCCTGAGGAATAAGCAGAACCTATGAGTTAGCCTCGTGACGTTCTGTACAGTGATCCTTCTCCTCCACCCCACTAGGGTTCACTGGGCCAGTGAGGGCAAGAGGAGGAAGAATTTTAACCTCACAGCTGAGAAGCTTGATGTCATCAGTTTCACTAAAAACTTTAGTGTACAGTTAATGTATCAATTTTTAATAGCCATATTAAGGTATAATTGACACAGCATTATCTGTATGTGCTTGATATGTTATATATTTATGTGTGTGTGTGTGTGTGTGTGTGTGTGTGTGTGTGTATGATTCCAGTGAACTTATTTATCACCCCAAAAGTTGTGATCCCTTCTTTACCACTCCCACCCTCTGGCAACCACTGATCTGCTTTCCGTCATGATTGGTTTATATTTCTAGACATAGGTAAAAGAATCATACAGTATGCATTTGGGTTTCACTTTGTGTTGTTTTTGGTTTTTGGTCTGGCCTCTTTTACTCAGTATAATACTTCAGTTCATCAGTATTGTAACATGTATCAATCATTCATTCCTTTTCCTTGCTGAGTAATAGTTTATTGTCTCAATATGTCACTATTTGTTTATTCATTTACCTGCTGATGGACATTTGAGTCATTTCCAGTTTCTGACTTTTACAGATAAAGCAGCTATGAACATTCCTGTACAAATCTCGGTATGGGTATATGCTTTCAGTTTTTGTGGGTAAATATCCAGGATAGAATGAGTGGATCATGAAGGTACATGTTTAACTTTTAAAGAAACTGCCAAATTTCTCTAAAGTGGTTGTATCATTTTACATTCCACCAATAGTATGTGCATTCTAGTTCCTCTCACTAATTCTTGGTGTGGTCAGCCTTTAATTTTTGACAGTCTAATAGATGTTTTGTAGATCTCACTGTGTTTTTTCATTCAGGGACCAGTGACTTTGAGCATCTCTACATATATGTTAACCTGCCACATCAGTTTTTGTACCTGTTTGCAGTTCATAATGATTACATTCATCATAGGATATTGGTACGTGTATATAGCATATCTTAATCCTTTTTATTCCCCTCCTGCCTTCCCTCCACCCTCCCTCCATCTCTGGACCCCCTTCCCATTTGCAGAAGGTCTATCTTCCCGTTTCCCTATTGTCTATCTTTTATTTTGCTCTTTAAATTATTTATACTTTTCATGTCTCATGTAAGAGAACCTATGTGTTATCTCTGCTTGTTTGTCTGATTTATTTCACTTCACATTACGGTCTCAAGTTACATCCATTTCCCTACAAATGACTCAGA